>NC_072482.1:78962670-79266227 GCF_027574615.1 Eptesicus fuscus
GCCGACGCTCTATCCACTGAGCCAAACCGGTTTTGGCCACAGGTATAATTTTTTAAATGTTGTTTTTGAATTACGAAGGCCAACAACATAAGATGTTGGTCTTCTAAACTGCTTTACATGTTTCTCTAGTCTGGACTTGGCTGTACTTTATGATATTACTCCTATTTTCACATGTCATAGAACACTATAATATGGGAGTTGATCTACATTATGGTCATCTTATAATATCACGTAAGAATTAATACATTACCAACACTAGGATCTCTTACTATAGATAAAATGTAATTTGAACTTTAATTTTTTTCTTTATCAACATCTTACCTATATTACCAAAATATCATAATTTACATAAACATTTGTACATTTGAGTTTAACAATTCTTAATCGTTCAAAGCATCGAATTTTTTAAAAAATAAGTGTGTATCGATACACTGTCCCTTTTAAATTCTGGATAATCAAGATAGTATTCATTGCCTTGACTTCTACTTACCTAATTAGTTTATACAGTAAGGTGTAAGCATCATCATTAATAAACTCTGATATTAAGATAACAATTCCACGTGGCACATGCTCAGAAACAACTTAAAAGAGTTATGACTAAGACCCTATGCAATCAACTTCCTTGCTTCCTTGTAGTATATGAAATGTGTCAAACTCTTCCCTTCATAGGGCTTTGTTGTATCCTATTGTCTTTGCCCCGAAGGAGCTTTTCCTCTATACTTCCAGTGACTGGATCCCTGTCGTCCATTAGTGTTCAGTTTAATAAGTGTCTCTTCTTGGTGTGGCCATTTCCAGGGCACCTATCTATATTTCTGTACTTCCTGCAGCAAAACATTTCCTTCATAGCACCTGCACTGTAGAATTACTTATTTATGTGTTGGCTTACCTGTTTATTGTCTAGCTCCCTGAATACACGGTAAGCTTTAAGAGGGCAAGAACTTGGTTTGTTTTGCTCATCACTTATATCCAGCTCCTGGTATGACGCCTACTTTATAACTAATATTGAGTGAATGTTGTTAAATATATTGACTAAATAATACTTTCTTAACTAATCTTGCCAACCTTATTACCATCCTTATTGCCTACCTTTCTATGAACATTCCTGTAAAAAGCTTTTGTTCATACTCTGGCTCCTTAACTCTTCTCCAATTATCCAAAATAAATCCAGCCTTTGAGATTCAGTTCCAACATCACCTGCTCTGTGAAGCCATCCCTGACTATTTTGCCCATGATCCTCTTTCTTAGATATTCAAAAACAATGATCATTACCACCATTCATGACTATTTTGAGTAATTACTTTGTTAGGTATTTTGCCATATCTATCTAATCTTCATCCTTGGGGGCTGGGGCTATGTCTTACCTCTCTTTGTTCCTCGGAGTGCCAGGCCTAGCATCTGGCAAAGTCTAGAAGGTCAATGATGTTGTGTGCTTGGCCGATATAATGATAATCAAATCAACTATCCCTCTCATGTTCTAAAGCCTGTTGATGGAAAATAAAATCTCTCTCCATATGCCTTCACAATACCATTCAAACTGGCCATATGCCTGGTGCTATGCTTGCCAGTGAATGTGGATGGCTGGGCAGTGTTCTGGGCGTTTTTCAGAGCCTCCGAAAAAGCTGCTGCTAAAGGGCTGTAGCTTAGTGCTTAGGAGGAGAGCCAGGCCTGAGAGGCTTCAGTTTCCAACACACTGCATTCTAGTCATTGGCTTCATGGCAATTCAAAACTAGCCTGTGATTACACACTGAGGACCCTGCTGGTGGGTGAGGATGGGGGCAGGGGTTAGGGGTGGGCAGGACTGATCAGGGCCAGCACAGTGCTCACTGAGAAAGAAGGCGACCTTCCCTCTGCATAGACAAGAAGAGCTGTTTCTCTTGGATGTCCTCTAGGAGCGGGGAGAGGGAGTTATGAGGTTCCTGTACCAAAAGGCATTGACTTATGGTATTAACACTCTAAAAGATGGGTGATCCAGTCAGGCTCAGCTATACCCCAGATTGATATGTGTGTTCAGATGGGCTTACAGTACTCCCAAGTGTCTCATTTACTTGTCCTGCCTTTAGGGATACATAGAAGGCATAATCTCTCGTGTTATACTGGTGAAAATAAAGCTATGAGAGGTTAAGTGACTTATCTAAACTTAACATGAAGGGAATGGAGGACAAAACACACACTTTCTGACAGAATTTCTCCCTAAATATTCTGTCTGTATCAAACATCCAGGAATACTAGGAAAACACAGAAAAAGTGGAACATCTTGGGTGGGAAGAGAGACATTGCTCTAATGTATGCACAACTTTATGTGCCTAAAGCTTTAGGTTTAAGTAAATTATCATATTTAAAAATCCATATCAGAACAGTATGTAGATATATATTTTAAGTATCATGTCTCATTACACAGTAATTTAGTTGAAGAGTCACCCTTGTCAAAACCACCCATGAGAGACTCCATAAAGAAAGCCTATGACAAATGTACTGACAAATGGGGAGTGGTGATAGATAGTGGGATCACTGTAAAAATGTGAAATCCACAAAAGTCAGTTTCACCCAGGAAAGGCTATTGATAATGTTACAGATGAATGTTAAATAGTACATGATAGGAGCTATCTGTCTGGTACACTTTAGCTCTTCTTGTGTTTTATTAAATTACCATCTCCATCCCTTAATCATCTTTCCTCTTATTCACTATTATCTTGTCCTTTGAGTATTTGACAAATGTCTTATCATTTATCTTAATATGCTGTACAATCTTCCTTTCATTCTTTATCTTTGATTTTCTTATTTTTCACATCCTCTTACTTCTGTCCTATAATCTTTCCAGTGTTCTGTTGTAAATGATGCCTTATGTAGTACTTTGTACATATCTGTCTTACTTTTGATTACCTTTTCTTCTTTACATTCAAGCTTACTCAAATAGGTATGTTTTTCTTTTATTTTTTTTCTCGAGTATTTCTCTCTAGGCAGCATGCATTACCATTAGGCACACATTCATTTACTTCTGAACAATGTAGCTGTTACTTTCTTGCTTTAGCTTGAGCAGTTCTCACTGTGCCTCTTGAAATCTGCACATCATTTTCTTGGTTGGAAATTACTAGCATCTCTCATTTTCTGCCTTCTTTATGTTACAACTAGAATCTAATGGGGAAAAAATCTAACTACTGAACGGACAACATTGATTAGATGCCATCCATTTTTGCATTTACAGGCTTATGTGGATTTCCCGCTAAAATTAAATTTTAGATCTAATAATTTATATGATATTCTCAAGGATCATCTTCAAAAACGACCAGTTCTGTGTATGTCAGTGAAGTACTCCTCAGGATAGACACACGAGGAAAGAGACAGGGAGCAACCAACTGACCCTGTGGAATGATAAGTCAGTTCCATGTGGAATTTCCCCCTAAGTATTGCAGGTGTCAGTTTTCAAAGTTCCAAATCAAACAAGGATGTATTGTATATTCTCTTTCTCTTCTCTCTCTCTCTCTCTCTTAAAATATAATAGCAGAAATTATAAAAAAGGTTCTTGGCAACTTAAACCTTTTAAAACTATAAACAAGGTACTGTAAACATATATCATTGATACTTAAATCATTTAAAAACTAACTTAATCATTTTGGAAATGTTCAATCTTCATTTAAATTTGCTTTTAAATTGTACATAGGTAGTAAAAGACAAAATAAATAAAGCTAAACTTTGATATTTTACATAATCAGTCTAACATATAAATAACATTCTCCTCTTGTAGAATCAACATTTAAGAGATGTTTATTAAAAAAAAAATCCAATTCAATAGAATTGTAAATATATTCTCGATTTTAGTACTTATTTTGGGTTTCTCTATCTGGTTGTTTGAATGCTATTATTTAAATTATTCAAATTAGTTAATTACTTAATTTAACAAATATTAACTGAACACCTACTATGTGAGTGGTATTGGTGATACTGTGGTGAGAGAAGATACACTTCCTGTCCATTTGGAGCTAATGGTCTGATGGGGGAGAAAGGTATTTGTCAAATGATCATGAAAATAAATTTAAGTATACAAACTGAAGAAAAAACACAGTTGTAGAAGGCAATTACAGAAAAAAATCTCATCAGACCTAGAATGTTACAGAGGGCTCTCATAAGGCAGGCTTCCATGAACTAGGGCTTGAAAGGTGAAATGGAATGAACAGAAGTAAACAAGATGTAGGAGGAGGTAGTTTACTTCAAGGCTAAAGACAATATGTGTGGAAAGGCTCTGTGGTGGGATGAAGTGACTGAAGGTTAGTAAGGCTGTGTTGTGAAGCACACTGTCAAGAGAATGAGAAAGCAAGACATAGACTGGGGGAAAATATCTGCAAAAGACATGCCCGATAAAATATCCAAAAACACAATGAACTCTTAAAACTTAATAAGAAAACAAACAACCTAAGTAAAAAAGGAGAAAATAAAACTTGTCTTTGTTCCTGTGCGTTATTGTAACAAAACGCCGTTATAACCAGCAGGAATTTATTTCTCACAGTTCTGAGACTGGGGAGTGCAGGACCGATTCCCCAGCAGACTCGGTGTCTGAGGAGAGCCTGCTTTCTGGCTCACAGACAGTGTCTGTTTACTGTGTCCTCACAAGGCAAGATGGGGTCACGTAACTTCTCTGGATTCCACTCATGCGGGTTTCAACCTCATGACCTCATCACCTCCCAAAGACCTCACCTACGAACATCATCACTTTGGGGGTTTCGAGCCGACACAAGGATTCATCCATAGCAAGACCTGAACAGACATCTCATCAAAGAAGACATAGAGATGATAAATAAGTGTATTAAAAAAATGCTCAACATTACATCTCACTAGGAAATTGTAAATTAAAACAATGATGAGATACCACTATGCACCTATGAGAATGGCCAAAATTCAAAATACTGACAACACCAAATGTTGGTGAGGATGTGGAGCAATAGGTACTCTTATTTATTGCTGGTGAGAATGCAAACCGGTACAACCACTTTGGAAAATAGTTTGGTGATGTCTTACAAAACTATATATACTCTTACCATATGATCTAGCAATTGTGCTCCTTGGTATTTACACAGATTAATGGAAAACTTATGTACTTGGATGTTTATAGTGGCTTTATTGCCAAAACTTGGGAACAACCAAGATGTCTTTCAGTAGGTATATAGGTAAATAAACTGTGATACAGTCAGACAATGGAAAATATTATTCATTGCTGAAAAAAAAAAAAAAGAACTAGCAAGCGGATATCATTGTAATTAGAAATCTTATCTAATAAAGAGAAATATGCAAATTGACCATAACCCTGCTACACCTACAAGACACGCCCATAAGCCAATCAGGAGCAAGTATGCAAATTAACCCAACCAAGATGGCTGCAGCCACGGAGAGAGCAGCAGGCTTGGGTTTCCCCAGCAATGGAGGAAGCCAAGCTTTCCGCCAGCTCTGGCCAGCCCTGGCCTCCACTCAAGGCTATAAAGTTTCAATTATAGAAGATAAATAAATCCCAACAAAAATGACTGCAGCCACGGAGCCAGCAGGAGGCTTGGGGTTCCCTGGCGATGGAGGAAGCCAAGCTTCCTGGCCTTCCCTGGCCTCCACTCAAAGCTACAAAGTTTCAATTATAGAAGATAAATAAATCCCAGATACCAGGGCCTCTGCTTGGGTTACCAGGGGGTGTGGCTGGCCTGCAAACCACCACAGGCCCCTTGCCCAGGCCAACCCACACCCCAAGGGAATCCCCACCCTGATCCAGGACACCCTTCAGGGCAAACCTGCTGGCCCCCGCCCATGTACCAGGCCTCTATCCTATCTAATTAAAAGAGTAATATGCAAATTGACCATCACTCCAACACACAAGATGGCTGCCCCCATGTGGTCAAAGATGGCTGCCCCCATGTGGACACAAGATGGCCACCACAAGATGGCCAGCAGGGGAGGGCAGTTGGGAGGGACTAGGCCTGCAAGGGAGGGCAGTTGGGGGTGATCAAGCCTGCAGAGGAGGGCAGTTAGGGGTGACCAGGCTGGAAGAGGAGGGAAATTGGGGGCGACCAGGCCTGCAGGGAAGGGCAGTTGGGAGGGACCCAGGCCTGCAGGGGAGAGCAGTTAGGGGCAATCAGGCTGGCAAGGGAGCAGTTAGGCATCAATCAGGCTGGCAGGGGAGTGGTTAGGGGGTGATCAGGCTGGCAGGCAGAAGCGGTTAGGGACAATCAGGAAGGCAGGCAGGTGAGCAGTTGGGACCTAGCAGTCCTGGATTGTGAGAGGGATGTTCAACTGCCCATTTAGGCCCAATCCCACTGGCAGTCGGACATCCCTCGAGGGGTCCCAGATTGGAGAGGGTTCAGGCTGGGTTGAGGGACACCCCCGTCCCCCTTTCGTGCACCAGGCCTCTAGTTATTAATAATAGGAAAAGAGCAAAGGGGAAAGCCAGACATTGAAGGCATGGCCACCTTGGCAACTTCACCAGGAAGCTGCATCTTTACACTCCCCAGGGAACCATTGGTCCATTTTCTGGAAAATACTGGGGGAAGGGACTGGACAAAAGGGAAGGTGAGGGGCATGCCCAGTGAAGTTGGGGTGACATAGGGAAGGTGCTTGCTGCCAATCAAAGTGGAAATAAAGATAATGGGGTTGGGGTCAGGCCACTACAAGCCCATGAAAATTTGGGGATACATAATCCCAAAACAGAGAAGTCGGTTCTCTTGGCTCTCTGGTTCTTTTGGCTCTGCTCCTGCCTGTGTTTTCTCCATAGACATGTGGCCCTGAGGACCCCACATGCAATGAACTGATGGACTGCAGTGGGGAACACAAGCTAAGCTAGCCTGATACTGGATTAGACTGTGCAGACATGGAACGGAAACTGAATGGCTCCTTTAATTCTAGCTCTACTGAAGACACAGCTACGCTTCTATGATGGGGTGAAGAGAAATAGGAGCTTGGATACTAGGGTTTAATTACATGCAAATAAAAGCCACTCATGTTCCCAGGTGAGTCTCAGAAAATTCTTTTTCTCGTGATATCACAAGAAGCCCACTCACACCAACAACCGGTGGGTACAAGGAGAGATGCCCACCAATTACAGAGTCATGAAAAAACATGAAGGAACCTTAAGTATAATATTACTAAGAGAAAGAACAATCCGAAAAGGCTACAAACTGTATAACTTCCACTATACTCCAGTCAAGGCAAAACTATAGAGACGGTAAAAAGATCAGTGGTTGCCAGGGGTTAGGGAGGAGGGAGGAATGAACAGGTGGAGAACTGCGGTTTTTTAGGCCAGTGAAACTACTCTATGATATGGTAATGGTAGACATATGTTATTAAAATTTTTTCAAAACCCCTAGAATGTACAGCAGTATCAAGAGCAAACCCTAAAGTAAACTATGGACTTTGAGTTGATAATGATTTGTCAACATAGGTTCATCTGTTGTAATAATTGTGTGACTGGTGAGGAATGCTAGTAAGGAGGAGGCTATGCTTGTGTAGGGGTCGGGGGTATATGGGAACTTTTGGTATTTTACAATCAATTTTGCTTTGAATCTTAAACTTCTCTAAAATATAATGTCTATTTAAAAAAATGTAGAATGGGAGAGTCTGCTGGAAAGATGCAAGGATGAAGGTTAAGACATAATGAAGATCTGATTCTCCCTAGTGAAATGTTTCTTGTGTCTCTACGCTGAGATAATTAGAGTGAATCAGCTCAATGAGGACAATGAGGTGTCAGTTTGGCTTATACCTCTATCCTCAGCATCTGTCATACTGTCTTAGTGTCTAGAACATGGTAGACACCCAATAAGTATTCATTCAATGAATGAATAAAATGCCACCTGTTCCATGGGATTTTCCCTAATTACCTTTATCAAGATTAAGTTATTTCATATGTATGTATTTCTCAGGTACATCTTTTTGTTTTATTTCAAGTTTTATTGTATATGTACTTGCAGTTGTTCCACACATCTAAATGCTTTCGTACACAACATACACATACAACACTGCAAGCTCCTCGAAGAAAGAGGCTGAGTCTCCTTTGTATCTTCCATGTGCCAACACCTAGCTTGGCTCTGCATGTGGTGAACATTCATATGTGCTTGTTGAATTGGGTTTACTCTTCTTATGACCTGTTTAAAATTTCTCATTTAGTTGTGCTCACATAGCAAATACAAAATCATTAAATATTAAATTAATATGAGATAAATATACTCATCACCCTAATTACTGTCTAACTACATTTGGCAAGAAACTCTATTTTGTATTTGTACATTCCACATTGCTGGTATGAGATGATGAAAACGCGTTTTGTATGCTATTTGTGACATCAGGGCCATGGTTTAGCATTTTTTTGTTTAGAAGATTTTTTGTTTAGAAGCCCATTTGATTTCTCTGTGGAAATTTTTCTAAACCAGCATCATGTGAGGTGGAAACAGTACTGGGCCAGTGGGAAGCTGGGTACTGGGCCTACTTAGGTCCCTGTCATACCGTTGTGAAATGATACTATTGCAACTAACCTTCTTATGAATAACTGGAGAGGAGAAAAGGGAAGGGCAAATATCGTAGGCATGCCATTTATGCAGCTTTGACAGGAAGCTGCGGTTTAAGACTCCCCAGGAAGCCATCAGTCTACTCCCCACAGGTTGCTGGGGGAAGGGACTGGGCAGAGAGGAGAATAGACACATGCACAGTAAAGTCTGGGTGAACAGGAAAGGTATTTGTCTGTTAGTCACACCTGAGAACAGATCATTGGCAGGCACGGCCACTGCAACCATGGGAAGATTTGAGGTATTTAATCCCCTGAACACAGAAGCTCTTACTCTCTTACCCTGATGGCTCCTGGCTTTCTTGTTGTAGGGGGCACGCTCTCTCTTGGCTCCATGGCTCTGAGCCATGTGGACCCCACACAATGGACTAATGGACTGCAACTAGCCTCATGCTAAACTGAACCCAACTCTACCATTGAAAGGAAACTTTGGATGCTGGCTTTGCTCCTAGCTCTGCTGGATCCCCAGCTGCACATCTTCCAGGACTGGGTTAAGGGAAATGGGACTTTGGGAACCCAGAGGTGTAATTCCATGTAAATAAAAATCGCTCATCCTCCCATGCAAGTCTTGGAAAATCCTCTTTCTAGAGATACTAGAGGCCCGATGCACAAAATTCTGGAAGGGGCTCGGCCCCCAGCTACCTCGGCCTCGGCCCCCACCCGCCAGGCTTGGTCTGGAAGGACGTCCAGTCTAGTTAGCATATTATGCTTTTATTATTATAGAGGATTGTAAGGACCCCACCCTTAGCACCCAGTGGGGAAGAGGACACCACTTCCACCTATAACACCTGGGTTTAGAGAACTGTATGCATGACCATTAATAATTCACTTCCCTGTATGGCCTGAGGTATGTCTTTCTTTAAAAAAAAATGGACTAAATAATTTGTAAGAACCTTCTTGCACCAATATCCTTTGTTATTTAACGTTCGTAGGTAATCAAACTGAATCCCTAAATTACAGGCCAGTTTTCCTGTTCATGCATTTTTCTGGCCACAAGATGGCGAACTTTATGTTGTTTTACTCATTCTCTACCAGCAAAAAGAACCTTAGCCCTCTTGCAGTTTTGAGTCTGATAAAAGCAACATGGACTTTACATTCTGATTCTAAAAGGTGTCTTAAATGCTTTGAATTTTCACAATAAAGAAGATTTTCCTTTTGTGTGGGAATAGTGATATAGACTGCATTTCTATACAAATGCAAAAATCCCATGAGGAGATCAAAGAGGCTACAAGTATTTTCATTTGTTTCTCTTTTTTCCTTACAGAGGCAAAGACAGTGCTTTTGAATTTCAGAATTGATAAAAAAAAAACACTTTACCATGGAATATACTAGATAGAGTTTTCAAAATAATACTGCCATTCTGGTATTTTTAGCTATTGCTCTTGACACTTCACAAGTATCCCAACTTTTTGTGTGCTACTGGGTTCTCAGGTTTTATTTGAGGCAAAAGTAACAATTCAAAAATACAGATATTTCATGCACCAAAATGGGAATTCAGAACAAGATTTGCATTTCAGAAATTTGAAGTAATTTTCCTTAATTGACATGATCTATCTGTTTTAAGAAGATTTAGGATTTTGCCAACTTACCCTGTTCAGAAGCTCATTCATTTCTGTCACCAGTGTATTCAGATTGCCCTCTGCCAACTGAATGAGCCTCTCTGGCGCCCTCTGAGGTGAGAGCAAGTGCTGAAAAAGATTTCATTAATTTACACATTTTAGTAAATACTTTTGCAGTGATCATGAGCTTGAACATTTAACAGAACATTTCCCTTTATTTACAAAAAACTTAGCCTTCTCACCTTCGAAGCAAAGAGAAAGAAACTATTTCAATTGAGCATGTATACTGAGAAATTACTATACTTCAGGCTTTTTTTCCTCCTTCTCATAATGCTTATGCCAGTTCTATGATGTAAGTGTTATTTCATTTTGTGTAGGAGGAAACTGTAGTTTGAAGAGAGTTAAAAACTTACACAAGATCATATAGCCAGTAAAGGGGGAGAGTCAAGATGAAGGCTGAATTTTTAAAGCTCACATTTCAATCAACTGAGATTCCACTTACAGGTGAAAAGGGGACGGGAGTCCTTGACCGAGGGAACTGGCCGGGCACTGGCTAACTGGCCTGACCTGAGTGTTGGTAGGAGCTGGTCTGGCTCTCACAACAAGGCCATTTTCTTCTCCCATTGAACATAATCAATCTCACAGGCTGCTAACGTGAGACAGGGCACTCCATGACAGTGATGAATGAAACAAAATAAGACCACTCCATAATCTTGTCTAAGCACAGACAAAACCATGATCTCTGTACAGACCACAGAAATATCCAAATCCCACTTTCTGTCTGATGTGAGTGACCACTGCCTCCTTCCTAATCGGAGCTTTAGCCTCCCTTTTGTTCTTCCCTTCTTCTAGATGAGATTCATTAGAATACTCAAGTATGGGATTACTCCCACTTCCTAAAAGCATCCAATCCAGCACAAAGTCCTACTTCCTTGAACCTGCCCCAAATTGCCTGGCACAAACCCTAATACTACTAATAATTAAATAATACTAAGTCATTTCTAATGCCTTCTTACTGAGATACCGCAAGTTTCCTATGGTGTGCAGTATCCCTGGTTGCAAAGAATTAGTAAACCCAGGTTTGGACCATAAAATGTGCATCTCCGGTAGTCTCTGGCTGGAACCCAGGGAGCATTAACACAGTTAAAGGAACCAAACAAAGAGGGTAAATAACTTGCTTAAGGTTTAAAAATATCAAAATGGGATCCCAAGTATCCAGATAATAAATAGATTATGCAAGAAGAACTCAAACACAGAATCAAGAAAGATTGGAATTTAAGGAAAATCAAGGTCATTTTGACCAACACTCAGCCTTAAGGAAGTAGCTAACTAAATCCCCTGGCTTAGATCATGGCTGCAAATTAAGGCCTTCCATAGGGCCCTTGAGTACTTCATCCATTACTTAAGTATTATTTTTTTTAAATTATGTATTTGCTTTTCTAGTTTAATGTTCTTTGTATTCACTCCATGTATAAGAAAAATAACTGGTGAGCATCTTCTCTATTAAAACTCTTCCCATTTCCTGAATACTGGGCCACCAAGGTAAACTCAGATCCCTCTGCCTAGCTTTCAAGGTTGTCCTTTATGTCAACGTGCCCCACTCAAATCTTAAGCGTTATCTTTTATTAGTAGGCCTGACTTCTGATGTCTGTCTGACAGGCTTTGCTAATTCACGCCTGCCTCTGCTTATGTGGCTCTCTTAAATTAGGTGGCAAGAGTTTGTATGGGCCTGGGGTCAGGGAGACCTCACCTATGGTGGAATGAGTTCCCGCAAGTGAGTTATTATCTCTCTGAGATTTGCAAAGGTGGCTTCCTTCTCACAGGCACTAAAGTAATACAGCCTCTATTCAAATCCAAGCTCTATGCCTACTGGCCATGTGACCTTGGGTCTCACATGCAACTTCTCTGTGTCTCAGTTTCCTTACCTGAAAAAAAGTGTAGATGATCTAGTACTCCTTTCCTACTTCTTGGAGTTTCTTTAAGATTTATGTATAATATGACCAGCAAAGCTGGTCAATTGCCTACCACAGAGATATTTGCCAATAAATGTTAGTTATTCTTGCTATCATGGTTATTGGTTTCTTCTGGAAAACAGGAATAACATTTACCTTAAAGGCCATGCTCTAAATTAAAAAACACATTCCCTAAAAGAGACTCTGCCAGTGCCTACTAAATTAATCTTAGATTTTTCCCTCCAGTCCTCACCAATATTTCTCTGCCTATTAAAATTATGTCTATGCTTCATTTTCCAACATAAATTACACTCTCATTAATAATGCCTTCCCTGGTTACTCTGAATCTTACCCATTTTGCCAATCTTTGTACTCTATTGTATGTTAAATTTTTATTAAGCCCATGTTAATTATGTACTTTTGCTAATGGTTTCATTGTATTGTTTAATTATTTTTTTAAACCATAGACTCTAAGCTTCTTGAGAGTAATGACTACATTATAGGAGTCATGAAACCCCGAGGGAACCAAGTGCACTGCAGAATTTCTCAAAAAATATCTGATAATTGACCAAACTTGTATATGTAGTCCCCTTTCATGCATCTTTTTTCACCAGATGAACCCCAACTTCCTTAACATTTTACTTCTCCTATTCCATTAAATACTGAATGTTTTAATGATGCTTTAGAACAGTGTTTTTCAAATTAGTTCTTAGTGAAGTACTTTCAAAGGTCTTTTAAAAGCACAAAGTTTTAATCTTATGTTTTCATTTTGATATGGAACGGGAATGTAGGGATTTCTGGAACCCAGGCTGGGCACCTGAGAGGTGAAGGACCACTTGACCTCAGTACCTACATTTGCATGCATGGTCAATCATATGGCAGACTGAGCACATGAATCATTCGGACTTGTCAAGTGGTGCCAAGTGCCATTTAGGACCCCGTGCAAGGGGCTCTCCAGTTCAAATTGTGGAAAGGGGGGAGGAAGCCGTGGTTACTGCATGATGTGGGCCGATGTGGAAGCAGTCCGCGTGGTCTTGTTGCCCGCAGCAACTTGCTTTTAGTAAAAATTATCTGTTATTTTATATTAATGCTTTTAATTTGAATTTTATTGGCTTTTGAGGCTTTTGTAAGAATTAGTGTGTTTTGATTTTATGGAGCTATAAGTATAAGACGTTCATACCTGATTTTATGTTTGCACATATTTAAGTAACATCATAAAAGTAATTTAAGCCAAACACTGGGGGAACATGCACCTCTTTTCCTTAGTAGTAATTTGTATATTCTAGTTCTCAGGTTTGAAAAACACTGGTTAAGACAACTTCTGAATGTCCCTAACAGCTGCTTACCTCGATTCAAGGTAATGGAAAGAACATTTACCAATTATATCGAAGCTTCAGTCATCTTTTCCCTGGCTCTTGCTGTTCCCACCCCAACCTACCTTTAGTTCCTGAGTCCTATTTTCCAGATCGTACAGCATCCTATATGGAGCGGGCAGCGGGCCCGTGAGGTTGATGCCGATGGCCATCTGCTCCAGACGAGCCAAGTCACCGAGAAGAAGGCCCGTGCACTCATCGCCACAAACTGCAGGAAGGAAGCAATGAAGACTGTTTACTTCTGCTAAGTATCACAGGCAGATGTTCCAAGATTTCAGCTCTGAAATATTTTATGGCCCAAGAATAATTCTGTGAAAGATGATGCTACTCATCTCAGATAATTAACACTTTCGAATGAATGACTGTTGGAAAAAGATAAAAAGAACAACAAGTGAGCAAACATACCGGCCACCCAGAACCTGATAGAAACTGAGGAACCAAATGGATTGTGAGGAAAACATGTGTATTGCAGAAGCATTAAAGGAGAAGTAAGATTTGAAATATAGCATTATAATGCCCCAGAAATTTCCACAAGAACAATCTAGAGAAAATCTGTAACTAGGGAATAAAAATGCTTGCAAATGTATGAGACGCTACATTAGACTTCACTGTGGAGTATCTATAGCAATTGGGTCTCCACATGCTTCATGTACTACATATCCCAAAACTGTATAAACTGCTAGCTTTACATATATTGAGAAGATTTCTTTAAATGCCAAAGAAAGAATTTTTCTTTTTATAATTTCCATTCCCCCCTCATAATGATACTTATTTATCTATTTACTTTTTTTTTTTTTTTGCCAACTTTTTCTCAGCACATTACCACCCATGATCAGATGCAGTCCCACAAATTTCTACTTTGATGATTAACCTAATTCAGTCTGGTAGATAAATAATTGCTAAGGGACAGAAAAATTATTTTATAAGTTCCAAGAGTTCTAATGTTCTGCTCATAATGTTTTCAATGATTAGAAAGAGGGACTATTCAAATTTGGTGGTTGTATTTGGGCCTAGTGGTAAGAGTCGGTAGAGAGAAAAAATGGATTGTTTCTTCATTATCAAATTAATTTCTTAAATAGTATAATTTCTAAAATTAAAATATATTGATTCTTCTGGAGGATTTAAAAATATACATATTCAGTTTCAACATAGTTCAAAAAATTTATTTTACTCTTCACCTGACATATTCCTATTCTATATTCATATAAAGAATTATAATTTCTAACTTATATTCTACAGATAGAAGTATCAAAACTACACAAATGTTAGATGAGAGAAAAATACATAGTAGATAATATGCATATTTGGAGCAGCTTTGGATCATGCCCAAAACTGTCAAGAATTCAATTAGTTCTCTAAACAGCACTCCCCTGAGCTGCCTAATGGAGAGAAAACCATCAACGGAAGCTTGTAAACAAAGAGAAGCATCGCGGAGGGTGATGTTTTTTGATAGTTCAGCAGTTAGAGGTGAGTTACCCCTTCTTAGGGATTAAACTGCCCCAGCAGGGCTTTCAATAAATGACATCCTTGCAGGTGACACCTGCATCTGTGGAGCATCCCCTGCAGGGACTTTGCAAGCTCCCGAGGCCTTGCAAGCGAGGGGCATTGGAGACAGCAGCTGAAGTCTGGAATGAGGGCTGCACCTCTTCCTCTTCTAACCAGAATGACAGAGAATTTGCTCTGCCTGGGAAGTGAGTGAAAGGAAGAGAGCACTGTGGCTTCACACTCTCAGGTCAATGCAAGTGCTTGAGAAGCCTCAACAGACCTGTCTACATGAAACAATTACACAAACACAACCTGGAACACAATTAGGTACCGAGTTGACTTTGTCTAAATACCAGGACACAGTCTGGTTCTCAAACTGAAGTGGGTCTCAGCATCATCTGAAAGACCTTCTTAATTCACAGAAGGCTAGACCACCTCAGGGTTTCTGATTCCAGGTGAATGAATCACCTGGTTTCTGATTCCCTGAGGGAGAATGTGCTTTTCTAACAAGCTTGCAGGTGAACACTGACACTTGCGATCCATGCACCACACTTGGAGGAGCAACCCGGTCAGCAGGATTGGCATCACCAGGGAGCTTATTACAAATGGATCCTCTTGGACCCACCCCGGGTCTGGTGAATCAGAAGCTGCATTTTAGAAGCAGTCCCATGTGACCTGTGCGTGCTGATGTTTGAAAAGCACTGCTGTAGGTCAGCGGTTCTCAAGTAGGGCTGCACATTAGAATGATATGAGGATTGATAAAAATAAGTAAATCCCCTTCTCACCTTCGGAGAATCTGATTTGATGGGTCTGTGGTAAGGCCCAGGCATCTGTATTTTTAAAAGATTCCAGATGATTCTATCATGCCGCCAGTGTTTAGAACCACTGGACCAGGCGAAAAACTTTAGGGGTGTTCACTCAATCCTAGAGGGAGCAAGGATTTGGAAGACATCATCTTGCCTGCTGCCTCCTCTCCCTAGAACACTTCTCCCTCCATCTTCCCCTACGTGGCTCTTGGATATTTAGGTCAAGTGCTCAGGAGTTACTTCCTCAGAGGGGAAGGCTGTAATGACTCTGCGATTACTGGCCCCACCAATCCTACAGCATTCCCTTTGTCTTGTTACCTTAACACTCATGTGTGTGGTGGCCATCTTACTACTTTATTTATTGTTTCTCCCTCACTAGAGGAGGGACCTTCATTACCTTTGATCATAGCATCTAGGAAATGGTCTTCCATATAGTAAACAATTAATAAATAGTTCTTTACTAATATTATTGTGAAAGAAGAGCAGACAATATTTTGGGGAATACCACTAGGGAGTTAGAAGAAAAGAATTGAGAGAGGGAGGAGAGTAGCAGGGAGAGAGGCCAAATAGGAAATGTCTGAAAGTGAGAACGTAAGGATCAATGATAGGAAATAGAGAATTACACAAATGTGTGAGTAACAGGAGAATAGGATAAAAACATGGTTAGAGAGATTAAAAGACAGAGACTGACTGCTGTCAGTGAGGTGACTGTTAAAATATCTTTATGAGGTCATTCAGTTATGACCCAGAAAAGAGTTATTGGAATGGAGGGATGGAGGCGAAGCAAAGAGATACAAAACATTAACAGGAAAGGAACAACAAAGAAGGGTTACTGAACAGATAAAGACGATGCTCATTTCTGGGGAGCAGTAAAAATGACCATTTCTTTGCTGCTCCTCCGACTAAGAGGTAGAATCTATTTGCCTCCCTTGAATCTGGGTTGGCTCTATGACTCACTCTGACTCACAGTGTGTGGCTCCAGAGCCTCAGCTTCAAGGGGTTTTGCACTTTCTATTTCCACATTCTTGGCTCCCTGCTGCCTTGTCAACAATCCCAGATTAGCCTCCTTGAGGGAGAGAGGCAACTTGATCTTGAGAAAGGCAGGCCAAACCACTCCAGCTGAGGCCCCATCATGTGAATGAGGCCATCTGGGACTCCCATCTGGGACTCCTCAGGCATGACAACAAAAGAACTATCCAATGGAGCCCAACTCAAATTGCCAACTATAGAATCTGAGGATATATACAGTGTTATTTTAGGCTATTGGATTTTGGAGTGGCAGTGTAGAGAATTGACACCCCTTCCCAAATTTTGTATGTATGATCTAGAGTGTAAATTCAGAACAGAAACTAAAAAGAAGTATTAGTTACAAATCCTAATTATATTAAAAGTTATGAAGAATATGAAATATCCTTTCCCACTGAGTCCAAGTTCATTATTGTTTTAAAAGTCCCAGTTAACTTCTAGTGAAGATGTATTTTGGGCAGATATTCCCAGGAGGTAAGTAAGCAAATGCTCTTTTTTCAATTTCAAGATCTTGAAAGATACTTGATACTATAATATCTCACCATGCTTTTTAGGGCCCTGTGTTCTTCAGAATTATTTTGCTAGTTCATTTTCTAATTTATCATAATTTATAACCTACCTATTTCCAAGAAGGAATTGAGTCAGCTCATTGATAATGTATGGCTAGTGGCTCCTTACTGATGGTTCCAAAATTTTCCAGGAAAAAAGTTTTCTCAGTTTTTATTTCATACAAGAAGAATTCAGGGACCGTAATGCAGAACTAGATCTGATTTACTGTAATATACTATAGAGTAAATTGGTGAAGGAGAATGCCAAGAGGCATAATGAATGGTAATTTTTCTCTCATTGATTCTACCCCCTGCCCATCTGTTTTGGTTTCTCATCTTCAGCTGTGAAATGAAAATGTATTTAATTGCTCTTTCAAGGACTCATACATTCCATTTTATGTCTCTGTGTCCAAAGGTCTATTATTATCCCATGTCTTATGGTCTCTGCACTTGCTTTTTGGGGAACAAAGTGCAAGCACATTTCCATCAGTGAAGGGTAAGTTTTATATATGCTCCAAGTCATATTCTAACATCTGTCCAAAGGGGTCAGAAAGACTTATGAACACGACAGCCACGGGGATTTTTTCAAAGCTTCTGGATAAGTCTAGTGCAGTTGTAAGATAAACACATGGAGAAATGTGCCCTTTACATAATGATTTGCTATTTTGTTCTGACACAAAATATTTTACTTACACCACAAGCTACTTTTATTTGCCCTCAAAAAGTCTGAAATGTCTGGCAACAAACACTGGAAGTGGGATGCAAATGAAAACCACATTTAATTCACTATGATAGGGAAGATTTGAAGAGTGTATAGAGACATGGAATATTCAAATGATGTAAACGAGTGTGTTTTCATAAGGGTGCAATAATTGTTCAATGTAAATTAACACCTATTTAACAATCAGGACCCCCTAGTGCCCCCCCCCCCAACAAACATCTTTAAACCATTCTCCTCCTGTGCAGTAGAAATTAGATTTATAAAGCGAGATCCTTCCTAAAATGCATGGGAGCAAAAGCAAATATTTCAAGACTATGATTATATTTTACATGACTAAATGTTTCTGAGGCTTTGCCTATAAAAGTGTCAGGATAAATTTGTATCTAATATTAACAAATGCAGTACTAAATTCAGACTGTTATAGCTGGGCATATGTAAGGGGAAATCATGCTGCTGATATTACCCATCTTTCTGTTAGCAATTAGTACAAAATACTACACTTCTACTAGAGTCCCCCATGCATAATAAGTACTGGCTTACTGTCACAAAAAATTCACATGCTGCATCCAATCCAAAGAAGCTGAAATGATGCACTAAGTACTTTTGAAAAGGCCAAACGTATTAACCAATTTTAGCCAAAGATACATAAATTGTCTGCTCTAATCAAGAAGGGATAAAATGAGTAAATATACATTTCCAACAAAAGATAAAATTTGTGTTAATATTCATATTTTAGTTTAACTCTTCCATATTAAGGCCATTGATAGTTCTTTGAATATGATTTATATTTCTATCTTTTCCCTTTCCAAAAGAAACTTTTAGATTAGCATGAATTTAGAGCTTATTATTATATATAAATAAACAGCTTCTAAAATGAAAAAATTGGTTTTAAACTGTTATTTCTTTGAATAGAGAGAATGTATTTTCTAAGCTTTAGGTGAGGCTGATGAATTTGTTCATGTGCCAAGTTATGATATATATATGATATAAAATTGGTAAAATTAAATCACACAAATTTATATTATATATATAATATAAATTTGTGTGATTTAATTTTATATAAACATTATTTAATATATATGTTAAATAATATTCTGTACATAAATACATATGAAAAACAAGTTCAATATGGTTCCAGTAAGGTGTTAAGTTTTCAGAAAAATAGAAACTTTGATAATACTATAAATAATAATGGGGAAGCAGCTTTTATATTCACTACATGGAAGGCTATATGTTGTGTCTTGTCATCATTATCTAATGTTAACAGCAATTTTATTAAGTACAATCAATATCTTCATTTTAAAGATGAGAAAAATAGTCACAATCAGGGTATTTATGAATCTACAAATATAAACTTAAAGAGATGAGAAATGTAAGGCAGTCATAAAAGAGGTTTTTAGTGACTTGAAGAATCTAGAATTATAAATAATTATAGAAAATCAAAATTCAGCCTAACCTAAATGTTTCATCAGAAACTGATGGACTGCACAGAATATTATGCTTTTGAAAAAAATAATCAAATAATAACCATGAGATAATAATGTCTAGAATTTTTTGAGCATCTATTATGCTTAGATACTTCACATACATGTATGTAGTATTTTATTTCCATTTTACTGATTATTAAATGAGGTTTAGAAACATTAGGTCATGTCACACAATGTCTACATGGCCTGCCAGGCTTCAAGCCAACTAGAGCCTTCAAACAGCATGTTTCCTCACATCAGAAAAGGAGATGATTACACTATCTTACTTATAAGATTGCTTCTGACTGTAAAATCATGTAATTCCATTGTTCTGTGAGGTCAATTTCTTGCATCTAGCAGAGTAAAAATTGTAATCTAATGAAGTTTACTCTCGCCTGGCAGGCTTGGCTCAGTGTTTGAGCATTGACCTATGAACTAGGAGGTCACAGTTCGATTCTTGGTCAGGGCATATGCCCCGGTTGTGGGCTCCATTCCCAGTGTGGAGCATGCAGGAGGCAGCTGATCAATGATTCTCTCTCATCATTGATGTTTTTATCTCTCTCTCCCTCTCCCTCTCTGAAATTAATAAAAATATATTTAAAATATATATATGTATATTAAAAAATGGAGTTTACTCTTAAAATAAAGTCTGACTGAAAATAAAGGAAGTTGTGATCAGCCTCCTCTATATGACAATTCAATCACACAACTCCTTAAGTCCATTAATAGAACAGCTTTCTCAATGTGTTAGACAAACCACTGAGTCTAATTGCTAATAACCAGGAAAATCATCTAGATTCAGAGTATTTGCTCTTCTACAACATTGTTAGCCTAGACCAATGCTAAGGAAGTTGACAATAAGAAACTCAAAACATCTTCTACTGACAAAACAGATGCAGAGAAGGTACAAACAGGGTGAACAGAAGCTGCTTTTTTAGCTTCTCTGATGCCTGGATTTGAACAATACACAGGGTTTAGAGTTGTAGAAAAAGTGAGTAGACATAGTGGCCTTTGAATAGGAACTAGTACTTGGGGATTAAGTGGGGACAGAGGGTGATCACATGTCCAAAGCCAAAGCTCACTAAGTAGCACCTGGAGGTCAGATGATGGTTTTTGTCATTTTTTATTATAGGAAACTAGAGGCCCGTTGCACGAAATTCATGCACGGAGGGGGGTTGTCCCTCAGCCCAGCCTGTACCCTCTCCAATCTGGGACCCCTCAAGGGATGTCCGACAATCCAGGACTGCTGGACATCCCTCTCACAATCCAGGACTGCTGGCTCCTAACTGCTTGCCTGCCTGCCTTCCTGATTGCCCCTAACTGCTTCTGCCTGCCAGCCTGATCACCCCCTAACCACTCTGCTGCCAGCCTGATTGCCCCCAACTTCCCTCCTCTGTCGGCCTGGTTACCCCTAACTGCCCTCTCCTGCAGGGTTGATCACCTCCAACTGCCCTCCCTTGCAGGCCTGGTCCTTCTCAACTGCCCTCCCTTGCAGGCTGGGTGCCTCCCAACTGCCCTCTCCTGCTGGCCATCTTGTGGTGGCCATCTTGTGTCCACATGGGGGCAGGATCTTTGACCACATGGGGGCAGCTATATTGTGTGTTGCAGTGATGATCAATCTGCATAGTACTCTTTTATTAGATAGGATAGAGGCCTGGTACAGGGGTGGGGGCCAGTTGGTTTGCCCTGAAGGGCATCCCGGATCAGGTGGGGGTTCCCTTGGGGTGTGGGGCGGCCTGAGCGAGGGGCTTGTGGTGGTTTGCAGGCCGGCCACACCCCCTGGCAACCCAAACAGAGGCCCTGGCATCTGGAATTTATTTTCCTTCTACAATTGAAACTTTGTAGCCTGGAGCGGAGTCAAGCCTGGGGCTCCCTCCGAGGCCGGTAGCCATTTGTGTTGGGGTTATAATTGAAACTTTGTTGCCTTAAGCAGGTGGGCCCAGCCAGGGTGTGCGGAAAGCTTTGCTTCCCCTGTTGCCGGCGGCAACCCTGGCATGCTCTCTCAAGCTCCATTCTGCCGCCATTTGTTTGAATTTTTTTACCTTTTATAATTGAAACTTTGTAGCTTGAGTGGAGGCTTAGGCCTGGCAAGGGCAGGCGGAAAGCTTGGCTTCCTCTGTTACCTAGGAAACCTTGCTCTCTGTGGCTGTAGCCATCTTGGTTTGGGTTAATTTGCATGCTCGCTCTGATTGGATGTTGGGCGTGGCTTGTGGGCGTGGCTTGTGTGTGTCGGAGGTATGGTCAATTTGCATATTTGTCTATTATTAGATAGGATGCTATTTTCTTTAAATGATGAACCACATTCCATTATTTTGCTCCTGTTCTCATATATATGGACCAATAACTGCCATTATAACAGTACAGCACTGTTTAGTGATAATATATAAGGGTCTGCATTATTGTAATAAGATCACTGGTGGCAACTGGCTATCCTAATATATAAAAACCCAGGGTCCATAATGACCAAAGGCTCGACTGAATGCCAGGCTGCGCACACAGCAGGCCCTGGTGAACGAGGACTGGCGAGTGGGCTGAACTGCTGACCTCATCGGGGAGAGAGAGAGGTGGGGCTGATCAGCGGCTACAGTGGCTGCTGGCGAGGTCCCGAGAGAGAGAGAGAAGCAGGGTGCAGATCAGACCCTGCTTCTCTCTCTCTTGGGGTCTCATCAGCAGCCGCGCCTTTCTCTCTCTAAGAGATCAGCAGTTCAGCCCACTCGCCAGCAGCCTGGGGTGGCTGTTGATCAGACCCGCCTCTCTGATCAGGCCTGGAGATAGGCCTGGAGATGCTGACTGGCATAGAAACTGACCAATTAGAGCCAAATCTGGGTGAACTGCAAGGAGCCAATGGCTGCTTGGAGGTGGAGCTTTTGACGCTGACTGGCATAGAAACTGACCAATCATAACCTAATCTGGGTGAACTGCAAAGGTAGAACCTAAGGTGGGGTCTGAGGAGGGGTTTTAAGGGCAATAGCTATTTGGTGTAAGGTATAAGAAAGTGGTTCAATTTTTTAATGACCAGTTTGGCAGTATAGTGCATATGGCTAGCTATCAGCCCAGATATAGGGATTATGCATTTTTGTCTGCCAAGAACATCTCCTCCTGCTGAAAAAGGCTTTCCCCCTCATTTAAGCAATCCTATCCTATATAATCTATCTATACTAATAAAAGGGTAATATGCTAATTAGACCAGGTCAACCAGCCATCTTCCAGACATCCGACTTCCGTCCAGACAAAGCCATGGTGGTGGGGGCCAAGGCAGAGGCAGTTAGGGGCTATCAGGCCAGCAGAGGAGGGCAGTTGGGGGCAAACTCAGGTTGGCAAGGGAGGGCAGTTGGGAGAAAGATCAGGTCAGCAGGGGAGGGCAGTTAGGGGCGATCAAGCAGGCAGAGGCAGTTAGGGGCAAGATCAGGCTGGCAGGGGAGGGCCGTTGGGGGCGAGATCAGGCCAGCAGGGGGCAACAAGGCTGGCAGGGGAGGGCAGTTGGGGGTGAGATCAGGCTGGCAGGGGAGGGCAGTTAGGGGTGATCAGGCAGGCAGAGGCAATTAGGGACAATCAGGCAGGCAGGCAGAGAGGTTAGAGGCGATCAGGCAGGCAGGCAGGTGAGCGGTTAGGAGCCAGTGGTCCCATATTGCGAGCCTAAACTGGCAGTCGGACATCCTGCAAGGAGTCCCCAATTGGAGGGGGTACAGGCTGGGCTAAGGGAACCCCCCACTTGTGCACAAATTTCATGTACCAGGCCACTAGTCCTATATAATAAAAGCCTAATATGCTAAGTGTCTGGTCGTCTGTTCAACCAATCAAAGCATAATATGTTAATGATATGCTAACCACTCAGCCGCTCACTATGACATGCACTGACCACCAGGGGGCAGACAGTTGACTGGTCAACCAGTCGCTATGATGTGCACTGACCACCAGGGGGCAGACACTCTGATCAGTAGGTTAGCTTGCTGCTGGGGTCCAGCCGATCAGGACTGAGCAAGAAGGGCCGAACACACCCTGGAGCCCTCCTGCAGTTCCTCCCCGGCTGGCCAACCTCCCATGTCCCTCCTGGTCCCTGATCATGCACCAGTGGGGTCCCTCAGCCTGGCCTGTGTACTCTTGCAATTCGGAACCCCTCGGGGAATGTTGGAGAGCTGGTTTCAGCCCGATCCTCCTCAACACAGGAGCTGTCCCCTGGTGGTCAGTGCGCTCCCACAGGGGGAGTGCCGCTCAGCCAGAAGCCGGGCTCATAGCTGGCGAGTGCAGCAGCGGTGGCGGGAGCCTCTCTCACCTCTGCGGCAGCACTAAGGATGTCCGACTGATGGACATCCCATGAGGGCTCCCAGACTGCAAGAGGACTCAGGCCAGGCTGAGGGACCTCCCCCTCAGAGTGCTTGAATTTCGTGTACCAGGCCTCTTGTCTATATATATATAAAGTGAGTGACCATAACAGCCATAATGACCGGAGTGACCGGTGGCTATGATGCCCACTGTGGCCAGAAAACAAGCCTGATCAGGGGGTGGGGCCGGCTGGCCAACCTCATGGCCCCTCCCCCTGCCGGCCTGCCCCTGATTGGACTCTCCCAACCCGATCAAGAGTGGCTGCCTGGCCAAATGCCCCTTCCCTTCCCCCCAGCCAGCAAAACAATGTCTTAAATATTATATTATAGATGATTATACATAATAAAGCTGATATATTCCTAATATTTCATATATAATGAATAAAATAGGAAGCATCAATTTGGTATTTATAAAATGCTATTTTAGGCACTCTTTATGGAATAACATCTTGCCAACAGCTACTAATTTTAATTTCTGTCCTCTAAGAGAGCAATGTATTTTACTATGCCACTCATAACCTATTTTAAACATCTTGTGAGTTCTGTGTTAATTACTAGTCTGCAGAAAATAGGACATGAACAAAGCCAAGTTTTGTGTTTCACAATATAAAACTTTAGCATTAAGTAAATAATAGCTTGCTCATTTTCCAATTTCAGAGAGGCAGGCAGTTGTTCTCATTTTAGAAATGATATGTAAATTATGCATTAGAGTTGAAAGAGGAGATTGGATTTATATTAATGTAACTTACTAGGAGGAAGTCCTAATTCGGGAAGTTGAATAATATCTATTCAGGAATCACCTACATGCATAAGGAAGTTCACACTGTAGAGCTGTTTCAAATTATTCCTTTTAGAAAACAATGAAAGGCATTGAAGGGAATGTGAGCACCAACTATTATATCTTTTCACCTGCATAGAAGGTAGGACTTCACTTAATAATATCTGATGGATAAGGCTCTGTCATAATTATCATATTGACATTATATATATTTAAATTTTTCATTTTTTAGTCCATTTTATCTTTATTCTTCATTGAGGTAACATGGGCTCTAAGCTCAGAACTGGCTTCTCTCAGAAGACATTTCTCTTATTACAAAGATATTTTCTTGCCTGAACCAGGCTACCTCCATCCTCTCCCTCCCACGGACCTTAGAAAATTCCTCTATACTATAGAGTCTATAGTCACATGCTGTAAAACAGGCCCTGCAGGTAAAATGTGCCAGGTGAATCCATTCTTTGGTGTCTTGCTCTCATCTAGCTAATGGATAGAGAAATATATTAAAAAGTATTACAAAGATAACTGAGGATAAATCAGAGTTATGTCCTCACTGTGTCTTGTTTTATTATCTCATTTCAAAACTAGAACCATAACTGAGATCTGGGAAAGGTCAACATATTAGAATCATGGCATATTTTTCCACAATAGGAGAAATTTTATAAAATGAGAAAAAAATATCTGAAGATACTCTATGTAGCATTTCCTATAGTGAAGCTAATGCAGGGGTAAAGATTACACATTCCTAGAAGTAAATGGAAATCACTATTTAAGAGCAGAATAAGGAAAATCTATACATCATTTATAAAGTGAAAATATTTTTATAAGTATTTTATAAATATAAGAAACATATTGTATTTATTTATAAAATACTTGTAAAGACTTTAGAAAAGGTATCTAGATATTTAAAAAACCCTCCAGAAGAATATTAAAATTTTCTGGACATAGCAACTGACCTGAATGTCATGTACAGCAGTTGGAAATACATTTCCCTATGGGACAAAAATAGTGCAAATGAACATTATCAGGCTGGTATAACTTAGTAATTGGAAGGTTGGCACTTTGTTATTTTCATATGGGTCACTGGGTAGATTTAAAATCCACAGATGTGATGGGGGGGGGGAAGGGGGATTGAGTTGAGGTTTTTTTTTACTGTAAATTTATTTAAATGTATATAAAATACTGATCACCAACAGAATAAGAACTTAGAGCCATTGTTATTGATGGGCAGAATGACAACTCCCTTTAAAAGAAATGTTCAGAAAATAATCCCATTATTTTATCGCTCACAGATTTTTAATGTTATGTAATTTTTGTGTGCTTCACATTGAATGCGATCCTTTTCTTTTAAGTTACTTCTGGATAATTAATAAAATTGATGATTTAAAATTAAAAGACTTTAGTGTTTACATTAGGGGTATTTATCAATTATCTAATTAAATAAATCTATGTTAAGTTAACTTGGAAACAATATTAAAACAAGCTGGAATATGTTGGAAATCCACTTAAATTATCATTAAAATATGCAATTATACTTGAGAAAAGTGAATATGTATATACCATGAACTGAATATAATAAGGTAAATGTCTATTACATTTAATCTCTCTCTCCCAAAAACTTAACATTTATTTTATTTTTAATACATTTTCATGAAAGATGTTTGAAATACATAGAAAAATAATTTTAAAAGCTATATTCCCAAACACACCCAGCCTTTATTTATGTGCATATTTTTAAAGCCATCTTTAGTTTTTGAGGTAGTGGTTACAAAACTAGAGTGTAAAAATTCTAATTAAGATGCCATTAAGTGTTAAACACACATAATATCTTAAAACCAGAAATATTAGCATGCATAAATACATTAAAATAGGTAGGTACTGAAATATTTTATATTTCTCTTTGTTAGAAAGAATTAAGACTGCTAATGTAAATTCCTTCAAGGAAAAGAATGCCATAACGTAAAAGTCCCTCTCCAAATTTATGTGACCTATTTTAGATTAGAATTTGTATAAGATCCAATAATTATATAACTATTGATATTTGATATACTTTCAATATGGCATTACTGAATCCAGAAGCAGGTGGAAAAAAAGTAAGAGAAAGAGCAAGCCAACTGCTCTTCATTTACTGTACATGACAATGAAAATACTCAAGTTCACCGCCAATGCTTCCAGGTTCTGCCGTGCAAGAGAAAGTTATGAAGCAGTAAGCCCATGGATTTCTGTAAAAGCTAGGAAAGGAAAAGTCCACTGTAATTCGAGGCTAAAAGTGTTTGTCCAGCCAATTATAAAATCAGGAAGATTCTAAAAGATTTAATAAATTCAGGTCTTTAATCTGTCACAAAGACAATGCCAACTCTGAGGTGAACAAAATAAAAATAAAATCTGCCTCCAGACACGTTGTTGTAGGTCTTCAAAGCACTGACTAAAGCATGCTGAGGATTTTCTCAGCTGGTCTTGGCTCAGCAGGATGGAGACAAAAAACAGCAGGCAAACAGCAGACGGCTTATAGACAGTGTCAGAGAGAACGAAGCACTAGCTATTGCAAAAAAAAGTCTCTCACTGGAAATGAGACAGAAATGGAACCAGGGCCCCCAGTACTAATAGCTAAGTTAGTATACGTACAAATGCACTCCGTGCCCTCTCGTGCATGCCAGTGCTCACAGCCATCACACTTCGGCCCCGTGGCTCCAGGTCGGCACGTGCAGAACCCTGTGACCGGATCACAGGGGACAGGCATTGAGCCATGGGGGTCACACTCACATTCTTGGCAGGAGCCTCCGGGGCTACTTGGGCTGCCAGTATAGCCAGGGGCACACCTGGATTGAAACAGTGACAAAGTAAAGGGGATTAATGATTTCATGTCTCTAAATTGCTGCTGTGTGTGTTGTTTTAAATGAAACAAAACTGATAGCAAGAGTCAATAGATCAGGGGTCAGCAAACTTTTCCTATAAAGAGCCAGATAATAAACATTTAAGCTTTGGCGGTCAAGAGACAACAATCAAAATCATGTGGGAAGAGAGAAAAAAAAAATTCCAAATTTTTTTTTTTGGTTGTTAGAATTTAAGATATAATAATAATGAAAATAATTGATACAAATTATTTTATAATAATAATCTACTAAGTAAAACTAATTAGTGTAAAGAAAGGAATTCTTGTTGAGGTATCAAATTCACTTAACTAGGGTTCAAATTTAGTGCTTCCTATCATCAAATTGATTATAAATGTTTGCTTGCAACAACCATTTCTTAGCTTGAGTGCCATACAGAATCACGAAATGGTCTGAGTTCTGTGTACTATAGTTTGCTCACCTCTATTCTAGATCGTAAACTATTTTTTAAAGTCTTGCTTTTTTTAAATTATAAATAAATAAAATCGTATATTGGCTTTTGGCTTTTCCTAGACTCCTGCATTTTAGATGTCAAAATGACTGAATCATTCAACCTGAGGCAGGCTGAGACTCTCTCAGTTGAATAGGAATGTCCTTCAGTTACTTCTTGAGTCTCTCCTAGGTAAGATGAAGGTTTCCCATCTGGTACTCCCCAAACCAATGTGTTTGTGCCTGAGCCAGTCAATGCCAGCCAATGGCAGGAATCTGGAGAAAGGAGAGCTCTACTCTGCACCTGCGCCAAGAAACCCAGCGCTCTAAGCCAGACCTCAGCACACTTAGGGGAGCCATACTCTCTGTCAGTGTGTGCTGCCTTGATGCATCAAGCTCCTGCCCTCTCCCTTTTACCTGTCACCCAGTTTTTAGCAAACATTTTCCCTTTTGAATCTGTTTAACATCCTCTCGATTTCTACCCTGAAGAGGGGACAAGAACCCCTCCACTGGTGCCAAACCCATGAATTTTATTGAGTGACAAGAGCAAGTTAAGTGATAATGAACTAGGTCTTTTATTTAATTCTATTGCTCTTACCTTTCTCAAGATTTATGCATTGTGTGTCCATGGAAGTGAGCTAATGTTGTATAAATAAAATACATAACATCTACCTGAGAAATTACAAGGAAAACACAACTGGATAAACCCAAAAGGCAATCCATTCAATGACTCTTCCACTCATCCATGCATTCATTCACTTAACGATGCACCCTTGGTTATGTTACTGGAAGTGGTAACTTTACAAAATCCTGGCAAGACCATATGCTCTGGTTTACCCAGAATGGTCCCAGATTACCTGTTTTCTGGCTTAATCATAGTTTCTGTCTCTCCTTCAAGTATCCCAGATTAGATAATAAATTATATATAGTCTAAATTTAATCAACAGTCAGAATTTTTCTTCAAAAGGCAAGTATGGGAGGAAGTTGAGAGATAATAGGATGTTGAAGCCAAAAGTTACTAACACTGATCAAATAATTTTGGACCATTTTTAGTGACCTGGTATTGTAAAAATTTGCATGGCTGATAGTGAAAATTAATTTATCCTGGCCTGGTTAGTAAAGGCAAAGCAAGAAGAAAATTACCTATAACATTAGGCTTTTATATATTTATTGTAAAAATTGTTATTTTATTTCCACTATATGATCAATAAAAGTATCATTTATATAAATCCACTTAAATTGTTTCTTAACAAATTTAGGTGAAAGAATTCTATGCTGGTTCAGATTGATTAAATGCTCAAAGAGTTTATTATAAGAGTAACTAAGAAAGAGCATGGTAGGGTTTTCTATACTTCTGCAGACCCTCAAGACGTGTAAGCAGTTCTAGACCTAAGCTGATGAGTTTGGGCAGGTCATAATGTGATTTGAATAATTTAAGGATCTCTCAGAAGTGGAAAAATTTATTTGGAAGGTTATAGTAAAAATTTAACCAGGACCTTTGGTTTAATTTAGCCGAATAAAAGCAATTTTTCAGGGAAATAGAACCTGACCATTTATGTTAGAGATGATAAATGTAAAGCTGTAACAACATTGGATAACTGCAAAAACAATTCAAGCCTTTCACATTTGATAGTGTATGACCCTGATCATCTGTATGCTATATAAACTGCCAACTCCTATTTATTAAACATTAATGGATATTAAGAAATAAATTTTCTGTAATCACTCTGCCTGAAGACAATAATTGACATTACAGTGTATCCTCCAGTCTTTTGTATATACATGCTTTCACAGATAGTGGTAACTTCAATTTATAAATGTAGCTATGCTATCAAACATTTCTTTTCATAAATTACTGAAGATAATTTCCTGGGTGTGCAGGGATGCTTTCAGTCATCATCCTGCTGGAGTTTACAAGGGCATGAAATGAATATTAGACTAAGCATGAATACCAAAGCACACTGGTGGATGTTAAAGTATATATCTATTCAAGTGATGTATATGTCTCCAAAACAGATGGAAATCTTTTTGAATTTTGTGTTGCTTTAAGCTATTTAATTGCTGCCAATTTCTGTTGACATGGAAATTGTAAATGCACTATTTTATATATATGCAAGTATTGGATATTGTGTTTAGAGTTACCACATAGAATTATTTGCAAATATGTTTTGCAAACATATAGAAACTGCATTGGAATTTATAAAACAAGTTTAATTATTTAGTTACCCACTTATTTCCATTATTAATACAACCATTGCTGGTAATATCAAAAGAAGATTCTTAAACGAGTAATGATAACATTAATATCTGTTTATATTTGCTCTGTAGCATAAATAACATCTCAAAATTTGTTAAAATTAGGGTCAAAGAAGCTAAACTTTACACTCTCATACTAGTTAGTCAAGGACTTTGAACCTCTGGAGGAGGGTGGGGTCAATTCTCAGGCCTTGTAGCCTGCCCCCACCCCCATGGGTGAAGCAGCTTCTATGTAGGTGTTTAGGCAAGGCATCAGCAGTACCCTCTGTACACTTGATCTTCACAATGTTAATTTAAAGTAGGTAGAACATCATCTATTTCACTATTATAGGTAAGGAAAATGGAACCCAACTAAACTAGAGGAGCTAGGCTATGTCCATGGGTCTTCATAAAGTTTTATACTGTTATCAATTATGCAAAAATTATGTGTGTATAATATTAATATTAGTTACTCTAATAATTATATGTAATTATGTGTGTATAATGTTAATATTAGTTACTCTTTGTTACTTTAGAGATAATGCCTAAAACATACTAAAAATGGCAGTGACACACTTGAATACCCAGGATACTGATTTTATAGAAACTATGGTTCCAGAAGATATTAATGACAAACTTACTAGATAGTCTGAAATCGTGCTTCTTAATTTACCATTTGTATTATAGTTAGAATCCAATTTAATAATGGCATACATCTATTATCAGATTTTGTAAAAAACATGGTGAGAGGAAGCATTTATTAAATTCTGTTTGCCTGTTGAAAATGAGAACTGAATAACCAACACTTATTTGTTTGAGTTGTTCTAATTAAGAATGCTTGGTACCATTTATATTCTGAATTATGTATATACTTGCTGATGTAGTGCCATAGTGCTCAGAACAGTGATGTGTGTGTAATTAGGGCTAGCCAATATTTTCCATGGAACTAAAATGAGAATTATGTGTGGCCAGCTTTTTGTTATTATTAACTACTTACAAGCTTTTGGAAATTGATTTATTTGTTCTTATAAAGCTCCCCCCCGCCTTTCTCTTCACACACACACACACACACACACACACACACACACACACACACGATGGTATATATGCATGTATATGTTAGTATGTACATATATTTATAGACTAAAACAGATTAGAAAATTGTGAAATAATTTGTTTCTTAGGAGAAACTCTAAAGATAGGACAATAATTTTGAAAGCATATAAACCACCAGTGAATATGAAAATAATAAAGCCATGAAAATAATGAATACTTTTCTATTATGGTTTTTCATTATACTATCTCTAAGCATCATACTCTCTATGCAACATGACTGTTCATACCGTTCACAGTACTGGCCTTCATATCCACGTGGACATGCTGTGCAGCGGTAATCATCCAGGCCTTCCATGACACAAGAAGGGCTGAAACTGAGTCAGAGAAACATTGTAAAAAACACTTTCACCTATTTATTTTACAAATTTAAGTAATTCTCTCCATGATCTAGATCAGAGATGGGGAACATCAGTCCCACGGGATGCACAAAGCCCCAGAAATCATTTGGTCTGGCTCTGCCAAGGCATTAGGGGTGAGTTAATCCAAGGCATTAGGGGTGAGTTAATTAAATGTTTGACCAAATAGAGCAGGCTAATTTTTAAGTTGATAATTTTGAACAGCCCACAAATGATGTTATAACTATCCAAATGGCTGTTAGCAGAAAAAAGGTTCCCCACCCCTGATCTAGATGCTTGGAACTTATTTTTGGTGATTATAAATGCCTATTTATAATTATAAGTTCCTATACAAGGGTAAAATATCACAACTAAACAGTACCAATAATAATAAACAAATAAATATGTTTGGTTTTTAATGAATTAACAATGCATCACATTGACTATGTTAAAATTTTAATAATTATATGACAACCATAAAAATATGAAACATTTAGCAAAAGTGTCCACTTTTCATGAATCAAAAGAAAAACATGACTAAAGTGTATACATATTTGTCTGACAGTAGAATAAGTATTATTGAGTAACTTTCAGGTAAAAAAGGGGGAGGCATAAAAGCTATATTAAACTTTTTCTGAAAACTCAGCTCAAATTGCCCCTGGCACTTCAACATATGAAGTATGAATAAATGTTTTACTTAAAATAAAAGAATGCATTTTCTAATTTACATAGAAATTTCAAACTACATTTTACTTGAAATACCAAGTAATGCAATTTAGTGTGAGAAAAGAAGGAAAGCTTTTCTCACACTAAATTGCATGAAGTGGGTAAGATTTTTCTCACAGTTTTATAAGTTTTACTAATAAGTAGGTCTTATTTAACCTGCTCTGTTTTCACTACAACACTGGTGGACCACAGACAGTCAGGCTTGCTCCAGGACTGTTGGCATTTTATCCTACAAAAAGAAAGACTTGACAAGACTTGAAAACTAAGCTGTATTAACATGTAATTTGGGGGTTATTATCAACTTCTTTTAAAGGTAGAGAGTGCTGCATTTCCACTGGATACCACTGCATGGGGTACTGGAATCTTTGAAATAAAAAAACAAAGATACTTGCTGCAAAATGGTAATGCTGCAAACATCTCATTTTCCCTTTTGTTGGTCTGCTAACCCAATGGCTGCTGAAAAAGGCAATGAAGTGTATAGATGAGGGTCACAACTTCTATTGCTTTTAGGGTCTTATTTTACTTCTCTTGTAATACATTAAATCAATAGTGTATGAATGAGTAATGAACTCTAACCTTGCAAAATATATAAATAAATTGATCCACTATTCACAAACTCATTATCCAAAAAGTTTATTTTTTTGCCTTCACAAAAAGAGAGATAGGTATGAGATAGGTAGATAGACAGATGTCTACTATGCCAATTTCTGGGTAGTAGGTTATAATATAAAAAATGTATTTCTTACTGTGGCTGTGACCAATAAACTTTGGAAGCCACTGAACTAGCCCTTTGATTTGGTATTTTGATTCTTACAAGGCCCATTGCATAAAAAATGTATTCATAAATTATACAAATCAGCCCAGCTGGTGTGGCTCAGTGTTTGAGCATTGACCTAGAAACCAAGAGGTCAAGATTCGATTCCCGGACAGGTCACATGCCCTGGTTGTGGGCTTGATCCCCAGCAGGGGGTATGCAGGAGGCTGATTCTCTCTCATCATTGATGTTCCTATCTCTCTATCCCTCTCCCTTCTTATCTCTCTAAAATCAATAAAAACATATTAAAAATTATAAAAATCATATATAGGAAAAAGAAAACACACTTTTTAAAAATTCTGCTAAGCAATCAAGGTGGTACACTTTCTTTTCCTTCTTAAATTTCTTAAAGCTATAAACTCACACCCTTTTAACCTAATGTCTGCTTTCATCATTGATTGTCAAAATTCAACAGTGAGCCTCAGTTAATCACCAGCATATGTACTGGGTCTCCGCTTGCAACCAGAATCGGATGCTCCTTTACTGCTGCTCTTCTCTCTGTGGTGCCCCTGGCATTGTGGCCTTACTTCCCTTGTCTGCCTGACAGCCCGTCTTGGCTCTTCCTGCCCTTCCGGCTTCCCTAATGTAGATAGTCTTATGTTTCCTCCTTTTCATGTGCTCCGCTTGGGTAATAATACCTCGGGAAATCTTATCTGACTTTGATTCATTTATTAACATATGCCTTCCTTCATGTGCCCTTCACATGTTCAGATTTCCATTTCCTGTAGCTGTTTGCATATTTCCATTTAGACAGACCCTTCATATCAATTTTAACTTATTTGAAACATAAATTGTCTTTCTTCTGTAGCAGCTCTCTGTTGGTTTCCCTATTTCAGTTAATAGCACCACCATCGGGAGGTCAACCTGGCTATAAACCTCTGGCTTCCACTCTGACCTACCTGGCTCTCACCCCTCATATTTAATTAGTTATCAATTCTGTAGAACTGCATTCAACAATTTTCTCACATTCACCCACCTGTCTCCATTCTTGTTACTATTATCTACCTTTAGGTTCTAATTATCTTTTGCCTAAGCTAATGCAATAGCTTTTTAATTGGTCTCATCACTTTTCTTCTTTGCCTGTTTCAATTCATTATATTCAACTCTATTGTAATAGTTTTTCTGAAGTGTGGCTCTCATCATAACAAACTTTTATTAATAATAAAAACTTGTAGTGTTTCTTCATTACATAGAAAATTAAGCAACGATTTCTTAGACTGGTATTCAAGGATATCTCCAATATAGCCTCCATTTTCCAATTCATTTTCATCTGCAATTATGAAATTCTATTTGAAAACCATGCTCCAAATTTTTACTTACTAGTTCTTAAACATGTCTTGTATTTTCTATTCTGTAAGCCTTTGCTCATATAATTTCCTACTATCTCCACCAATAAAAGTTCTTCAATCCACTGTTTTAGGATATATTATGAATACTACTATTTCTTTTAATGTGATTTGAAACCTCCAAAATCAAGTGTGATATTTTGTGACTTTGAATTCTCTTTACATTTAAGTTGACTTCTCTTAAGACACATTTTGTGACCCTTTCCACCCTTCTCTTTTATATGTCCTACAGCTTTTGTTATAGCTCGTCCAACAGTAAATTATCAATTAATTATTGAAATTTTCTAATCCAAATGGTTCACATTTTCAAAAAATCTATTTTTAGTGATTCCAGAGGAGAAGGGAGAGGGGGAGAGAGATACAGACATCAGTGATGAGAGAGAACCATTCATCAGCTGTCTTCTGCACACCCTCTACTGGGGATCGAGCCCACAACCGGGCCATGTGCCCTGACTGGAATCAAACCATGATCGCTTGGTTCATAGGTTGACACGCAACCACTACCCATAGTGGCTGGGTCAATTGGTTTACATTTTAATAAATGTTAAAATAAATAACATTCCCTTATTTTGAAATTTGATCACCTAAGGGAAATTAGGAAAAAATGAAAATAAAATTATTGTGTTTTTGTGGGCCTCATTCCATCCCTGTACTTTGCAGGTAGACAGATGTGATTCAAAACTGTGTTCTAAGATGTTTCTTGTAGTGGAGTCATTGGTTTGCAGTAGTAGTAGTAAGTTATGCTTTCCCACTCAAGGCGGGGTGTGGGGGGTTGGGTTGGTAATTCACAAGACAAGCTAAATTGTTAGAATTCCTTGATTGAAAAATTTAGCTTGAATTTTGCTGCTGTTTCCTGAAAATAACTTGGAGATGCTGCCGAAACCGGTTTGGCTCAGTGGATAGAGCGTCGGCCTGCGGATTCAAGGGTCCCAGGTTTGATTCCGGTCAAGGGCATGTACCTTGGTTGCGGGCACATCCCCAGTAGGGGGTGTGCAAGAGGCAGCTGATCGATGTTTCTCTCTCATCGATGTTTCTAGCTCTCTGTCCCTCTCTCTTCCTCTCTGTAAAAAATCAATAAAATATATTTAAAAAAAATAACTTGGAGATGCTTCTGAGTTGCCCATCGACTGCTTTTGATTCCTTGGATCCCACCCAGTCTTTCACTTTAAGAAAAAACAAGTCATTTTTACAGAGGTCTCTGTGTTTTACAGCTGCCCTTTTGTAAGAAGTACTTTCCCAAATAAAACAATAAAAAACCCTAAAAAAAAACCCCACAAATAATCCACCACTTAGTGCTTACATGAAATAATAAATCACATATATTATCCTCATCAATATCCAAATTCCCTAAACATTTACATTGGACTCCCTATAAATACCCATGATTCTGTTAAACAATCAATAGGAGATTGCAGAGTAAAGGGAGAAAACTTAAATGAAGTTTTTAGAATGTATATAAAGCCAAATATGGAAACACACACACAGACACAAACAAACAAACAAAAAAACCCACTAAGTCATCACTGGTAGAATGATCTCTTCATCTGAGTTGTTTGCAGTTCTTATAAATTCAAGATAAGGATTCTGTATCTGAACAAACTGTCCTACTTCTTTTCAACAGCAAATTCTTTAAGAAACACTGCTCTACCATGTAGAGACTGAAGTCTATAAATCACTTAGCAGAAAGTGTAGATATCCTTAGCAAAAATGTAAATGAAAATACTTAGGTGTTTTAAAAAAAAAACAATATATAAACCAATGCAGAATGTTCAGACAGCACTGAAATAAAATATTCCAGATTTTGCTTCCCCTCATGGCTGTGTTTCCATGGTATCAAACTTGGACCATTTTAAGAGGAAGGGGGCTGTTTTTCTGGGAGATACTGACTTATTTTGGAGCATAGCACTAAGTCACCTTGCTTTAATTGCACCATTTTTAAATTATTTTCTTTTTTAAAATATATTTTTAATTGATTTTTTACAGAGAGGAAGGGAGAGGGATAGAGAGTTAGAAACAGCAATGAGAGAGAAACATCGATCAGCTGCCTCCTGCACAGTCCCTCCTGGGTATGTGCCCACAACCAAGGTACATGCCCTTAACCGTAATCGAACCTGGGACCCTTGAGTCTGCAGGCCAATGCTCTATCCACTGAGCCAAACCGGCTAGGGCTTAAATTATTTTCTTGATAATTCTTTACCAGTCATGAATTAAACACCCAAAATGAAGAGAAACAGCCAAAAAATGTGATATATATATACCAAACAATCCTTCACAGCTTTATGGCAGAGTTATATACAAACATTAGACCTTTATAAAAATATATAAAATTATGTACATTTGTACATATATCATTTATTTCAAAGACGTATGTTAACATTTGTATTTTAATTAATAAACATTATTTACTTGGGACAAGGTTTTAAAGGAAAAATGAACCAAAAGGTATTATGTGCTCACTTTTGTCTTATTTTTATACTGTTAAATAAATTTCTGTCTTAAATTGAGATTTTTGTCTACAGGAGAAATATAGCCAAATCTGAAAGCCCATGTGCTGCACAGATGGGGTTACTGACTGGGAAACATGGCAATAGTTGTCCATCTTACTTGTTGCTGGAAGAAATCAGAGGGCAAGCACATTGCTGACAGTCATTTGGCAATCCCTTGACAATTCCATAGTACCCGAGAGCACAACGCTCACAGAAGTCACCAGCAGTGTGATGTTGACAATTCTGTAAAGGGAAAGGGGGGGATTTGTTTTTAATGTAATGAGAGTTCTAATGGAATTTATTACACAGCTCTGTGCCTATGAGTGTACGTGTTCTTGTGAACACACACACACACACACACACACACACACACACACACACACCATTGACAGAAAACTCAATTCTTGACATACATATATATTTTTAAAACTCGTTCCTTTGAGAAACTAATACTGGGCTGTTATAACTCTACTGACAAGAGTTTCTGTTCTCCTTTTCCTATGTGAATCCCAGTCTAATTTTTTTTCTCTTACTCTAATGTCAGGAATAAACTTCAGAAATTTCTAAAATTTATTATATCATTTAGCCATTGATATTTCTTCTTGACAAAGCACTGAAAAAGTGATAACAATCCTGGGACTTGGTGTATGCCCATCAGGCATACATTTTTTAAGAGACAACAATAGAAAAAAAAAAAGGTCAGTTTAGTTACCACCTAAAGAATGTTGCTCGTGTAATTCTTGCCATATGTTAATGGTTCTTTAGAGAAAGAGAGGACCCAATCTGAACCTAGGAATCTCAGGTCAATATTTTCTTTTCATGCTTGCATCATAAGAGGCACTGGGTAATATGCTTTAAGACATTTACATAAGGAATTAGAATAGTTTCAGAATAGTGTGTAGATGGTTTTGAAATGAAAACTCTCATAAAGTAGAACTGTATTTAACACAGAGGATTTATATATGCAATAAGGACTGAGGAAGAGCTACATGCCAGGCACTGAGACAAGTTGTGAGAGGAATCAAGTGAGGGAAAAAGGTAAAATAACATCCTACCCACCTAGCATGATACACAGTTATTACACTATTATTGACTGTATTTCCTATGTTGTACTTTGCATCCCTATGACTATATTTGGTACTTTCTAATCCCTTCACCTTTTTCACCCAGTCCCCCAAACCCTTTCTCTCTGGCAACCCTCAGTCTGTCTTTGTTTCTATTTTGTTTGTTCCTTTAATTTGTTCTTTAGATTGCACATAAAGAATGCAAAATTGACTGTTGTTTAGTGGAAATGTGACATTTGACTTCGGAAGTTGAGAAACAGGAGAAAACAGAAGGAATTTTGAGTTGGATTTTAGCTTGATTTTATAAGTCAGGATTTGGAGTGGTCAAAAGGATGACATAAACAATATAAAAAATTGGGAGCAAAAAAGTCATTTAAAAAATAGATGTATAATGAGCTGATTTGATCAACTCAGCAGAGCCACAGAGACACCTCTGGGCTCTGAATTAAACATAAACCACATCCCATATGCTGAGCTCTTTGCTTCATTCAGTCAACCAAAAAGCACATATATATTTTTCATGTGTTTTCTAATGGACAGACAATATTCGGTATGGTATGTGTGGTCATTCATGACAAACAGTAAGTCAAATAACTTTTTCTACAGAAATTACAATGGAATTAAAATTAGTTTTTAGAACTTCTATTGACTATTTTTGAGAGTTTACTTTATTCCCCGGGGGAGAAACCATGACATTATCTCAATGAATCTTAGACTTTTGGAGTTTTCTTTTACATTCTTAGTGATGCATTTGAAAATATATTGTATCACATACAGATGCACTTTATACCTTAATGTAAAATCAACTTTTTCTATATAGTGAGATATAAATCTCAAATATTCTAATTCTCCACTTCCCCTCAGCAGAGGACAGCTCCTATTTTCAGAGAAGAAAAAGTCCTCATTCAGATACTTCCTCACAGCCGAATGACTCACCATCTCATCTGCATTATTTTCCATCGCTTTAATAATTATTTCTATGTATAGGGAATGGTATTTTGTCGTTTGTCTAAAGCTACTCTCTTCCTAAACTTTGATTTCCTTGCCCTCCTGCCTCCCATTTTCTCCAGCATCTGCACTGTCTCCTCCTTTGCTGGCTTCTTTCTTTCTTTCTTTTTTAAAATATATTTTATTGATTTTTTTACAGAGGAAGGGAGAGGGAGAGAGAGTTAGAAACATCGATGAGAGAGAAACATCAATCAGCTGCCTCCTGCACACCCCCTACTGGGGATGTGCCTGCAACCAAGGTACATGCCCTTGACGGGAATCAAACCTGGGACCCATGAGTCCACAGGCCAACGCTCTATCCACTAAGCCAAACCGGTTAGGGCTGCTGGCTTCTTTCCATTGACATTTGAGGTTGGTCAAGTCTTTCCTATCTTAAAAAACAACAACACTGAGGTTTCAACTCCCTTGTTAACTTTCAGGCTATCTTTGATAAGCATTTAAAAAGCATTGTTTAGATTCCAGGTCTCTACTTCCTCATCTCCCATTCATCCTTTAAACAAGCTTCTGATTTCAGCAATAACACAATTCCAGGCTCATGCATAAAATCTTTGTTGCTAAATTAAAATTTAATGACAAGGATCAGTTTTCATGATATATGAACTTCCTGTGGCAGCTGATATTTCTGGCTACCCTTTCCTCAAAATATCTCTTCCTATGGTTTCTTAATAGTAAATGTAATGACTTTTCTCCTACTTCTATGGCTTCTCTTTTTTATCCTCCTTCATGAACTCTTGCTTCTCGTTCTGTTCACTAAGATTGGTGTCCTTGATTCAAACTTTGGCTCTCATCTCTTTCTTTCCTTTACATTCTACCCTGGTGATTTCATCCATTACTACAACTTCAGCTATCATCTATGTACCCAAAACTGTAAATTTTATATATTCAGCACAGATATCTCTAATGATTTCCAGACTCACATTTCCATTTGCTTCTTGGATAGCTCATATTGCATAACGTAAGAGCACCTTGAATTTGAAATGACAAGTACTATGCTCATTTATTTAAAACCTGCAAATATTTCTGAATTTCCAATTTTATTTGAGGTCACTCTCACCCTCTTAATTACCCAGGCCAGCAATCTAGAGTCCTTCCTCATCCCAGGAATCTACTTTATCACCATATTCCATGATTCTATGATCTGTGTTTTTATTTTATTTCCTTGTTGCTATTATTTATATCTGGAAACCATCATCTTTGATCTTTTTACATCAGCCTCTTAGCTAAAGATCCTGCCTTCAAATTTTCTCACCCAGTAATTTCCTCACACTAAAATCAGAGTGATCATTCTAAAGAACATATCAAACCGTGCCACTTTCTTGCTTGAAAGCCTACACTAGTTCCCCATTGACCTTAGGAAGAATGACAGACTCTCTAGCATGGCAAGAAAGATCTTTATAATCCAGTCCCTACTTACCCCTCTAGGCTTACATCTAGCAACTGTAACCTTTGCACACTATGCTAAAGCCATATGTGACTGTCCAAGATTCTCGAATTATGTAATGCTCTCTCTCAACTCTGGGACTTTTCATATGCATAGCCCTTGTTCTAAAATAATTTTTCTCCTTTTTACCTGGCTAGCAACTATTTATTTCAGCTCTTATTATAAATGTTACTTTCTCTGATCAATATTCTCTGATGCCCCAAGTCTGAGCTAAATGCTCCCTCAAGCTCAACACAGTGATTGAAACATGGTGGGCACCCAATGACTACTTTGAATGACTGACTGAATGAATGTACTTTCTAGGAAGTATGGATGAAACTGGTCAGGCTTCTTAAGATGAAAATGGCCAAGTTTCAAGTCTAATGACTTGAACAGAAAAGGTGGCTAGCAGGGCAAGATGATTTGTATTTTCATATTGATTTAAGTACCATAATCCTCTTTTATTCAGCCATCCAAAGGAACCATTATATTTTAGCAATAAAACAGTCATTCCATATTTAACAGTAGCATAGTGAAAAATAATGATTCTAAGACAAAATAATTATCTATGAATTCCAGTCTCAAATCATTCATCAAAGTGTCAAAGGATGAATAAGTGAGTGTTTTAAGCACGTATTTTACAGTTATAGAAATGGACATGTGCCCAAAAGTACATGGGATCTTGAACAATAATTATCAAAATTTTGCTTTTGTAAAAAAATTTCACTGCATAAATACTTTTTGTAAACTAATGCAACACTAATAGCAAATACACTCAAAGGTAATGTTAAGCATTACTAGAAATATAGATTAAAAATATGGTTTTCTCCTCTCATTACTACTCTATAATTTCTTTATATAGCTAACAAATATTTTGACCTTCTCTGGACAGTTAATCTTTTAAAGGGTTGCTGACATACTAAACTTGGTTAACTGAATCAAATGTTCTGGTTGGGTCCACAAACACAGCACATAAAGCATGATGCTCTTTTTGAAACTTTTTGACATAGATCTTTTATATGATTTTCCTGGCTGTTTTGAAATAGTAGACATAATATTTCTGATAATATTTCTCTTGTATAGAAATTAATCTTTAGAAAAAATTTCTGTTTTAGGTACCTAGTGAATAGTTCAATTATATTCTTAAGAGTGATATGTACTAGTATTTTTTCAATAATAGATTAGAATATAATATTTGTATTTTTTGCACATGGGAAAATTGGAAATATATATTCCTTCTACTAAATCAAATGAGTTTAATATTAATAATATAGTATGTTAGACCTAATGTTAGAAGTAACCTAACCTAACTTGCTTTCCTTTTAGAGTTACCTCCACTTTCCTTGATATATTATTAAATACATGAATTCTTATAAGGCAGCCCTTTTCATCTTGTATAACTATAAGCTATGAAATTTCCCTTACGATGAATAAAAGTTAGTTTCAGTCTAATTTTCAGTCAGTGATCCAAGTTCTGATGTCTAAAGCTATGCAGAATGTAAAATTTCCATTTTACAGGAAATGTCCTTAACACATTAAGCACCATGTCAGTCACGGGTGACTGAAATGGAAAGGAAGACAAAACAGGCCTAGTGCTTAACGTGTTAAATAGCTAAATGATACTATTATTCTCTAAATCTTTTTTCAAGCTAAGTATCTTCTTTTTAAGCTAAACATTTAACAATCCTGGTTACTCAGTATTTCTCTTAAAATAGAGATTATTAGTCTCTACCTGTGATTTGCAAATATAATGAATGCACTTCCTCCTTGATCTGGATTTATAGAAATGAATCTATAAGTCAAGTAAAAACTTCTATTTCACAGCAATTGCTATTATGCATCATTTCCTGTGTTGTTGTTTGTTTTTTCTTTAAATTCTAGATATAAGCTCCTAGAGGGCAAGGTCCAAGCATCCCTTCCTCATCCTTATATTCCTCCCACCTACCATAATGACTGTGAATTGGAAATACTGATTAACAAATGCCTCAAGAATGAATAGACACACGAACCTGCCACAGTTCAAAACTCATCTTGTAGTTCCACCATCATCCTCTTTTTGATTCTTGACCACGTTTTGATTCTAGATAACACTTCCAGCTTTATGTAATCTGAATGTTTGATAGAGCTCATCCAAATCACCAATACAGATTTTTGAATATGACAGGGTCAAACACAAAGCCTATGCTTCATCACTGGGGACATCTCTAGAAATTACTCTGTCAAACCAACAACTTCTACACCCATCAAACCTGTTAACTGATTACCATCTGGGTCCTGCTATCAGCCTTTTTGAGGATATCATGAAACATTCAGTCATGACTATTTAAATGCACCAGTTTGAATCACAGATCTGACCCTTACTGGCTTATGAGTTGAGCAAATTATTTAGTTTCTCTCAGTATCAGTTCATAAACTGTGAAAGAAAGAATAATCTTGTATGGTTGGCATGGCTCAGTGTTTGAGTGTCGACCCATGAACCTGGAGGTCATGGTTCAATTCCCGGTCAGGACACATGCCTGGGTTGTGGGTTCAATCCCTAGTGTGGGGTGTGCAGGAGGCAGCCAATGGATAATTCACTCTCATAACCGATACTTATATCTCTCTCTCCCTCCCCCTTCCTCTCTGAAATCAATACAAATATATTTAAAAAAAGAAAGAAAGAATAATCCTATCTGCCTCATAAACTGAATACCTGAGAAAATCTATCTACAGAAGCCTTCATTGGTCCTGGAACATACATAGGGTTGGACACATGGTAGCCGCCAATATTTTTGCTGAATTTAATGTCTGATGTATCACACTTTCTGACGAATTTGACATTATAATGGGTGTTGTTATGGAGGAGAAAAGGATGATGAAATGAAAGTGGCAATGAGGAGCAGGGACATCTGCCCCACCGTCAGGATTAGGGGTATGAGGGAGTGTGAGAGAATGCAATGGCTCCCACTTGAAAGCACTGCAGGGGAAGAGTGTGTTGCAGGCAAGGAAAGAGAAGACAACATTAAGGGAAAAGGCCAGTTATGCCGGGGATTTTGCTGATATGTGAGCAAGAGTCCCACCAGGCTTGATGGAAAGGGTTCAGAAGATGAGGAGAGGTGGGAAATGGGTTCAGCAAAGGAGATATCCAGAGCTGTGTAGGGGTTGAGAGTCAGGGGGACTCTAGATGCTGAATTTCTTAATAGTCCTGATTGTTCCAAGGCAGTACAGTGGTGGTGGAGTAGGCTGTTAGTAGGAACAGACTAAACTAACTAACTAACCAACCAACTAACTAATAAGAGCAGCTGGAATTCTAAGGGAAATAGTGAAATTATAGAATAGCCTATCAAAGATTGTAAATATTTTAGAGTATTTTTAAGCAACATAATATGCTCATAATGTATATATTTTAAAAGCAGAACATAAAACTGCATCTATGTATTATATAAATAATATCTACAAACACATGCATAACATTGATAGGAAATAACCTAAATATAAAGTGTTTATCTTAAGTTGAATTCTGGATGACTTTAATTTTTTTCTTAATACCTCTTTATAATTTTCAAATTTCTTATAAAAGGCTTATTTTTGTTTATAATCAGAAAAACCCTTGTGATTTTTACATAAACAGGTGTTTCCTCGGGTGTTATTCTAAGATTCTGTTAATATTCCGTTTCTTGATGTGAGTAGTGGTTTTCCCAATTGTCATTTCTTAATTATTTAAAAAATGTGTAATGTGATAAATGCCATTTTTGCTGCATGTTTTGTTACACACACACACACACACACACACACTCCCAGCCGTTTAGCAGGCCTCTGTACATGGTATCTGAGCATGTGTAAAGACAAATGAACACATGAACCGTGTTTAGAAAGGCTCGGGGGAATACCTGGCATATGGAGGTCTCAGGGTCACAGAGGCTGCTGTGTCCATTACATTGACATGGAACACAGGTGCCCAGGGTTGGCCCCGTGGGGCGGCCACCCGGCCCAGAACGCAGTCGATAAAATCCTGGCATGCATGTCTGAAAGAAAAAGAAGCCAATTAGAACAACCAACTGAGAAATCTTGCTTTAGTAATACTTGGGTTCTCAGTGTAGTTCCAAAGAGGGACTTCTTTCCCCGCCACCTGCATTAAAGGCAACATCACGTACAAACACAAGTGCCATTTTTGATTCCTAAAGTATATTTCTGCCTGGTCCCTAGAGTGTATAGGCAGCATCCATGTCATCAGATTTTTGTAACAGAAAGCTGTCATTTCCATATACCACTCAGCCTGAAAATGCTTCAAATAGTCATATTTTTCTTGAGAAAGAGGTTTGATTTTAAATAAAATTGTCATATGAAGTAAAGAGAGAATTCCAATGTCCTTTACAATCTAAAATCTGCTCTCATTGTGCTGGATGGATAAATAGCAAGTGTCCAACAAGTCTCAGAAAAAAAAAATCAAATAAATAAAATAGTATCAGGGTTGCATTATTTATATCAGTATAATTGAAAGATTATAAAAGTAAGAAATTCAAAGTAATAAAAGCTCTACATGTCTTGGGAATATTAGGCTGCTAATAAAATTTATCTTTCCCTGGTCTATTTTTTTTATTTTGCAATAAAAACCTGAGAGAAGCCCACAGCTCTCATTCTCTGAGAATGAGAACAGTCTTTATGTTCTGGGCTCAGTCCTCTCCGTATGTAAAGCTGCTGCCTTTATCAGACACTGATTTATGAGTAGGAGTCAGGAGTTAGTTTTTCAGATACCAGTGAAGATTACAAAGGGACTGCTTTATCACTGTGGCTCTGTAGGATTTTTTCACAGGATATCTTGTTCCCGTTGTTAAAAGAAAAGTGACTGCTTAATCAGCAGGGGAAATTCTAGTGGATTAAGAACTTCATCATGCCTCCGCATCCTTTTGGTTCTGGACTAGGTCCTTCCTAGTGGAAGAGGCAAAGTGCCTTACAAAGAGAAAAAGATCAATAGTCAGCACTCCCCTTGTTTATTTTGATTCCCATAATGTGCAAGAATCTCAATTAAGAGTCCCTGCTTTTATCACAGCCTATAAGAAAGTCTAATGAGATTTAATAATGCCAGCTGATAAAACCGGGAATAGTATTCAAAATATTTTGAGCCTCACTTGTTTCATGGTGGATGTATTATTCTATTTTAATAAGTTTATTCATATTATTAAAAATCATGGTTGATTTTTCCATTTTTTACCAAATAAGGTCTAGAAATTATGACTGGAGAATTCTTTTGAGTGTAACAAAGAAACTGAAGAAACAATCCAAGGTGTATTTAAAAATATTATACAGTGTGGATTGTTCCAATTCTTTAGCATGCTGACTGTAGAATAAAATTGGATTTTCTTTATATGGAATTTATCCTTGGCTACCTATATAATTATTGTTATTATTTTTTTTTAGTATATTTGTGTGGGGGGTGCGCACTGTGTATGTGTGTGTAAAAATTGCACACAATAAGAGTTTCTAGCTCTACTTTATGTCTCAAAAGTTTAAAGCAAGTCTAAGAAAAAGAACAAAGTTAAGAAATGGCACTTTAATTGAAGAATCATATGATATTCAATCTGATAGACTGAAATTTGAAGGTGAGTGCCACAGGTGAAGTTTACTGTAATACACTCCCAATTTTTCCTGTTACTACGCCTCTTCCCTGGAAAGGTAGCAGGACAAAGTAGAAAAGCACCCCTAATGAGAGTCCAAGCCGGGTCCTCAACCCTGGCTGCACACAGATCATCTGAGGAGCATTCAGTACTGATGTGGCTCCACCACAGAGAATTAAATTTACTAAGTTCTAAGAGTTAGCAAAGAGAGGCTTCCGTGATGCAAGTGAGAAACTTTAAAACACACTTTTTAAAGAAATGGGACATTTATTTCTCTTGAATCCCCTCCTTTCCTGGGTCCTCTTTATATTTATTTTTTCCCATTAACAAAACTTAAGTGTGTTTTTCAATAGCAGATGTCTTTCTTCTCAGCGAACTGGGGCAAATTCATGAGGATGATTATATTTAAGTTTGGAAAAAGAGAGGAAAAATAATAGCTGCTACTTTCTAAAGTCCTGTCTGAAATCCTTTCTGGAACACCCTAGAGGATTTTAAAAAAAGCAAATAAATACTGTTCTAATCTTATCCCTTTATTTCTCTAACTCAAACTCAAAGTTTCCTTGTGATGAAATTATTCATTGGTCAATACTAGCTTGGATAATATAGTATCTCATCAAAATATTAGAATCAAATTTACACAAAAATGTGGGAGACAGACAGAAGGGAATGGGAGACAAAGAGAGTAATGAGCCAATATATTCCAGGTGCAGAGTTCTCAACGCCCCCTTATGTGCTCAGAGTTTAACAATAAAAATAGATATTTGTATTGTTGACAATAAGAACACTACCTTGTATCTTTACATGGGTTGTGCAATCAGACAATCCTGAGTTTAATTCCTGCTCACCACTTACTACATATGGTTTTGTGGAGGTCTTGAATAGCCTGGGCCTCAGTTTCCTCACCTGGAACATAAGGATGCTGTATAGCATAATAGTTGGATGTAGGTATATTTTGGTACTTTGAAACAGACATGCCTAGATTTAAATGCAGTTTTGCTGTTTTCTAGCTGTGGGATCATGGGTAGTTTCTTATCCTGTCTGGGCTTCCATTTCCTCATCTGTAAAATGGGGATCATATTACAGCCTCAGTGATGTTGGTGTAAGTGTACTAGAAAATATGCCTGGCATTGTGCAGGATACAGTAAGCACTCAATAAATGGTGTTTTATTTTTTTATAGGGTTGTTATGAGGATTAAGTGAGATAAATGTATGTTTAGTGCATATAACAAATCAAAATGGGTGCCTCTACCCCAGATAATTTTTTAAATATCGTCATTGAAAATAGACTAAAAATAAAGGCAACAGTGATTGTTCCAAGTTGCATTGGGAAACAAAATTTCAATGCATGTCACTTACCTGTACCATTCCTCAATATCTTGTACCTGAACAGAGTATTTGGGTCTTTCATGTGCAACAGAAATAATAAAGGGCACCCTAAGAGGTGTGTGTGTGTAAGAAAAAAACAAACTATTTTCACTATTTTGTCCTTTGAATTTCATGAGCTGATCACAGGTTTAAATTATTTGGGATTAAAAAGAATATTTTTACTTCACAAAAGTGACAGCTTTTGAGTGGTGACCCAGTAGACACCAGCTATTCAACTGTGAGCCAAACATCCTATCAAACCTGCGGGAGGGGGAATGACCAAAATAGGACCTAGGGATCAACCTACACTTTTCCATTTTCCATCATCTTACTGCAGAGAACCACGTATTCAATGGTTAATATTTACCATTTCTGCACACAACCTAACCTGAGTTTAGGTCTGTCTAGGCAGCATTGTTAACTGAGAGGATGGTGAGGAGCTGTTTCTATATTTAGTACATTAAATTCAATGGCTCCCACACTAATATGTGTGGTGAGAAAATTGCGTCCTTTATTTGACTTCCAAAGGTAATATGGTCTCTACTTCAAATCATAAATTGTAATAAGTAGGCATTTCTAGAACTAACATTTTCAATGAACAGGGCTGTAATGTCATAACACTGCAGGTAACAGGCAAAGGCTACGTGTCTTTTCCCAACTGGCTGTATTTTCAATGGTAACTAACACTTAATTTTGTTTATTTTCACCACATTTTGGGTAAAAACATGAAGTGAATAGCTTGTAATTGCAGCCTTTTTAGAATACCATACATTTGGTGAAAATGTGGTAAAGGAATTGCTTTGTGTATTCATGACCCAAAGCATATGTTACCGGAATGGGATATATTATTTCAAAAATGTCCTTAGCTCTTGCTTTGATGATTAGATTTTATGCCTGGGTAATTACACTTTAGAATCATGATGAATTATAAATAAGATATATAATGGATTAGAGGCAATGGCTTGTGGAGAACACCTCAGGTACCTTATTATGAGAGACAGGTCTTTATCCCCATAATCTCTCCACTAAGATTTACTGTAATTATTGTCTGTAAATAGGAGCTTAAGTGAAATTTACGGGAAATAGGTGAAGCCACAAGTATAGGTGGTAGTTTGCATGTGGTCCTAGTTTTTCTTGATTTTCTTCATTTCTCACTTGCTTCATTTGTGCTAACTTATATTTTCATATAAAGATAGAAAATTACTAAGATTAACGGGAAAGCATGTTTTAGAATATACTATCTAAAAGCCTACTGATCACAACAAGGAGAGTTTTTAACATTAAAAACATGGAATAGAAAGTAGATAACATTAAACTAATTTACTGCTCCACTAACATTTTTGTTTAATAAGTGAAGAGTAGTATTATTTTAAATAAATGCAGAAAAATATATAGCCGTAGTAACTTTCTCTTCAATATAGTTAAAGGTCAATCTTGACTACTTACTGAATATCATCTACACCAAAATAATATTGCAGAATCAGAGAATTTTAGAAATTCAAAAACCAATTTCTAATTTTTTATATAATTTATATATAATTTTTATATAACAACTAAGGCCTTTAGCAATTAAGGCTACATAGTAGTCAACAGTTTAGCCAAACATTCCTTAGGATAAGAAAAAAAAAAATCACCTGTTTTCTAGAAAAATCTTAAGCTCTTTCTGTCTTCTACTTTTAAATCTTTCATGCTCATTGGAAAGATAGCATATTTTTAAATTTTTTTAAATTATTTAAAGTATTATATATCTGCTTTTTCCCCCATTGACCTCTCCCCGGCTGCCCTCATGCCCCCAGCACATGCCCTCACCCCACTACTGTCTGTGTCCATAGGTTATGTTCACATGCATGCATACAAGTCCTTTGGTTGACCTCTTACCTCCTGACTCCCCGTCTTCCCTCACAGGTTTGATAGTTTGTTTGGTGATTCTATGACTCTGGTTCTATTTTTGTTCATCAGTTTATGTTCATTTTATTCCACAAATGAGTCAGATCATTTGATATTTGGAAAGATAGCATTTTCATATGTGCCATACTCACTGTCATTTTTCATATATACACTATGTGTATTTGGGTGGGTTGTATATCCATTACTGTGTATGTAGAAGATTCAATTTAAGAATGAGATGGGTTATTTGATGCTATTAGACCAAACGAACACATTCAAACAAATACTGCCCTTCAGAACAGTCACAAGCAAAGCTATAATATTATTCCAAGGATGTTTCACAAGGAATTTGAAGTTATTCTTAGGAAATTGCCCTCTGAAAAACCTGGAGTTTAAATAATGGTTACTAAGTTAAATGACACTTCAGTTTACAATGGAGTTTTTAACATGTATGTCTTCATTTAAATAAATCCTCATGATGACTGTATAGGTAAACAAACTGAGATGCAGAAACAGTGCCCCTAGGTAGGATTCAGCAAAACCAACCTGTATTTCTTTTTATTACCCCATGCCACCTCTCCAGAGATTTATACTCATCATTGTTTTAAAATATATTTTTATTGATTTTAGAGAGGAAGGGAAAAGGATAGATAGAAACATCAATGATGAGAGAGAATCATTGATTGTCTGCCTCCTGCATGCCCCCTACTGGGGATCAAGCCTGCAACCTAGGCATATGCCCTTGGCCAGAATTGAACCTGAGACCCTTCAGTCTGCAGGCCGATGCTCTTATCCACTGAGCCAAACCGGCTAGGGCCATTTTTAAGTTGTACGTCAGTTTTGACCTGGTGGCATCACATGCCTCAAGTACCATACTTAATATAAAACTTCTCAAATCTTATTTACAAAAGATGCATACAATCCTATCTAATAAAGAGGGAATATGCAAATTGACTGTCACTTCATCACAAAGATGGTGGCACCCATAGCCACAAGATGGCGGCGCCTAGTCCTCTCAGCCCCGCTGGAGTCCCCCAGTCCTGGGGGGGGCAGCCGCTGAGAGCAGGCAGTGTGAGCGACCTGGCGGAAAGCATTCCACCCCAGCCACAGAGGGCTTCTGGGCAAGCGAGTACAGAACATTTGCATCATTGCAGGCCGGGCTGAGGGATTCCCCACCCTCCCTGGGCACGAATATTGTGCACCAGGCCTCTAGTTATTTATAAATAAATTAATACATGGATCTGTAACTACTTACTCCATTAATAACAATATTCACCTAATGCAGTTTTAGCATCTCTAACTGTTCAGAAGAACTGCCACGAAAATAAATCAGGTGTAATAAATGGGCCTTATGAAAACATTACTTCCTGACTGCTCCATATTTTTACAGATCTTTCAATTTTTATAAAATATTTCCCTTCCAATGTGATCCCTACTAATAGGAAACAACAGCATCATCTTCTTTTCACTGTGTCTCACACTGTGAGTGGAAAATCAAATAAAATAGGGTAAGAGTATGTATAAAAGTAAAACTGATTGTAGCAGAGGTAGCTCGGTGAGTAGTTAAGAGAGTTGGTCTTGCCACGCCGGCATTGCTCAGTGGTTGAGCACTGACCTATAAACCAGGAGGTCACGGTTCGACTCCTAGTCAGGGCACATGCCCAAGGTTGCATGTTTGATCCCCAGTGGGGGGCGTGCAGAAGGCAGCTGATCAATGATTCTCTCCCCCACTTTTTTCCTCTCTGAAATCAATAAAAAATATATTTTTAAAAAAGAGAGAGTTGGGCTTAAACAGGTAAGTAAGAACCAGCTTACCTCACAGGACAAACCAGAATAGCCTGGAGGACAATCACATCTTTCAATCAAGTGAGCTGGAGGAGTCAGTGCTGTTACAGGTCCTTGTTCAGCTACCTCCATTGAGATTTCAGAAATCCTGGACACAGCAAGCAGATGCTTATATTACCAGACAGCAAGTTAAGATCACCTAGCAAACAGTCAACCCTACGAGAAGTGTCCTCTCAAGTTTTTTCCAATAACCTTAAGCTCATGCTCTTGTTTTGAAGCTGCCTACATTTTAGAAACTTATGTGCCACACCTTATTCCTGCATCTATGCTTCCTCAAAGGTTGAGATTGCATATTAGCAAAATATTCACATAAATCATAAGGAATTTCATAAATTAGATGTCTGATGTCCTGTTGAGAAGTTATTATAAAGATTTCCCCATCCACTTTTTAAAATGTGAGTGGCTTCAGATAGGCATGGCCAATTAATTAGACATTTACATTCTTTCAGACAGACAACCCATGGTTATTCCCTGTTAGAATATTTCCCATGGTCACTAGCGAAATTGCTTTTAATTTACAACTGGCTGTGATTTCTTCCTCTTGAGTCTCTGAATAGCCTTTCTTAAACTTTAGAAAACAACGATTCAGCATAATAGAATAATATTGATATTTTTTCTGATGATAAAATATTTTCAAATTAGTATTTTGTTAGCTTTATTAAATGAATCTCTCAAATAACTTAACTTTCTGCTCCCTATTGGTGGAAAGGTCCTTATAATTGAAAAAAAAAAGATTCACAGTGAAAACACTGATGCCCTTTTTATTAATTTGAAATTATGCATTAAAATATATGCAGTTCATAAACTCAGACTATTTCACGACTAAGTGATAACATGAAGTGTTCTGCAAATAGACGTCTAAATGAGACAATGAATAGTTTTGCTTGCATTAAAGGCACCTTTGATAGTTTAAAGAGCTTGAATCATAAACTTTACAACAGGCATAGGTAGGTTTTATTGACACTAAATTATGAATGCACATTTTGACTTCGCTGGCATTGTAACCTGCATTTTGAAAATCAGACAGCCTTTGTGCAACACACATTCAGTTAACATTTTGCTTTCCCTATCCCCTCCTTACAGGACACATAGCAGCTGTGACCTAAAAACAAACCACTCCCCTCCTAGGAGAAAGGCTCCACCTTTGCGGGCCTCTGGATTCCCCATGGGAGGAAAAGGCAACTTGTTTGTGGACATGTCATCCCCACTGGAAACCTCGTGGTGTTTTATGACCTATGGATTTACTAGAACAGTCTTTCCTTCTCTTGCACATGCTTGAACACAACAGACTAGTGAGTACTTAAAAGCCAAGTGGAACTTGAATGGTGTCAACAACAGATATTTCTACAATACATTGTGTGTGTTTTTTTTCCTTCTCAGGAGATGAGAGAGCAACTGCTTTCCCTGAATTATGGATTTGGCCAAACTCAAGCTTTCATCCAAATGAATACTGAAAAGCAAAGTTGTTATGTCCTTCAAATAAATGTAAGAGAAGACAAAAGCAAAGAGGGGAAAAATAGCCTTGACAATATGTGCAAAATCTGAATCTCAAAACCACATGTATAAATAAATCAAGTGCTCCACTTCTGAGACTACTTAAGTCTGTAACTGAATAAAGCTGCAGGGCTATGTCTTAAACTACTTTGGGGGAAGATTCAAGCACATTTTTGAACTTTGTCACAATTCCACTGTCTTACGACAACAAGTGCTGCTCCACAGATTTATTTGTCCTTATTGTTGCTAGACGATGACTCTAGTGTTTATTGAGCCTAGAAGAAAAGTGAAGTCTTTCATTTATTCAAAAGTTTCAAAAATGATCTCCTAAGCCAGAGGATATTATTGTGAGGGATGTGGAAGAAGGTGATAAGGGGAAGAGACTTATGAGGAAAAAAAGGCAACCTCACAGTATAGGAAGATGGAATCTGTGGAAGAGAGGCAAGGAAAGTAAAATGAAAAATGCATGACAACATTGTTTCTATCATTTCCACTAACAAACGTTCTGTGTACTACCAAACTCTTTTACTGCAGCCCAGCACAATTTGCAAAATAATATGTTTGCACACTCAACACAGTTATTTGCTGTCTTCCAGGCGTATGAAAGAAAATGATTTTTTGGGTTATATGGTTAGTTCAGTGTAAATATTTGAAATAATGGTATTTTTATATTTGTTGATTTGTCAATGAGAGGTTGCATTATTTTTTGTTTTGTTTTGTTTTGTTTCCCTGGACTGGTCTACAGATTTATTATACAAGACTATTTTCGAATATCTATTGATTCCATATTCTCACAAGGCATAAGAGAGAAAATGAAGTGCCAGAGAACTGAAAATTTGTATATGAAGTCAACTCAACTTTCTGCCTCCATAGTATGAAACCTAATTACCTCTGGGTGGTTCTTCAATTTATCTTATTGGATAACTTGCCCCTTCGACTCAAGGAACATGACTGTGTGTGCTCATGATGCTGAAGTCTCATGGCATCTCCATCATTTGTCTGCTCTTTATTACATAATTTTTAAACGTATTCCTTGCTATTAATTCCTTTTCCCATGGTCTGTGAACATGCTTACTTCTCTTTCAAAGTAAACAACCATCCCTTGAACATTGATATTATTTCATTCCTCCCTTTTACAATTATGTTTATGGAAAACATTAGTCTACACTCACTATATTAGGTTCAATGTGTTCCATTTATTCCTCAAAACTTTGAGACTTAAAACCCCACTAAAACTGGTATAAAGAATGTCACCAGTATGATCCTAAGTGTTGTTATCAGCAAGCCTCATTTTCATTGACCTCTTTGGATCATAGGAGAACATTATAGCCCCTGATAGTATTCCCATCCTTTGGCTTCCATTATTTATTCTTGCTGTGCTATTCAATGTGATTTCCAATCTTTTCACATCATGATGCACAGGGAAAATGACAATATCATATGGTACACTGCGGTGAGATGAGGAAGCTCAGGGGTCAAGGAGTTAGGACCAACTTGTCTCTGCCTGGTGACCCTGAGGGTTTAACGAGGTTATTTTCTCAGCAATCATGCAGCCTATTTATAGCACAATAGTTAATTATCTCTACCCTAAAGGACATCTCTTGAATTTCTGACTGGCATTTAAAACAATGTGTCAAAGGTCAATTCAACATTTTCCCCCTTAAACGTGCATTTCAATCTATTTTTCTTTTTAGGGGAATAGCAGTAACTTCCACCAGGTGACCTAAAAGCCTTTTTAAACTTTGTCTTCTATCACCACACTCCAAAAACAAATGCTTTTAAATCTTTCTTGTTTGATGTCTTACTTATCTTCCCTATAGACTCTAGAATAAGAACTTAACTTGGGTACTTTCTAGTATAGTTTACCTGCTTTGTCTCATCACATTTCCATAGGTAGCCTTGATAAGAATATAGTGAATGTCATATAATACATCCAAGAAGTCTTTACGGGTCACAGTTCTACTGACTCGAGGATCATCACCATAGTATTTCCATTCTCTCTGTTAACAAGAAAATAAACCACTGATGAAACTGATTGTAAAACCACTGACATCCTTGCACCAAACAACTAATACCCTTACCTCTGTCATTTCAATTTCATGCCTTGTCAGTTGGCCAATTAGAGGAGCGGCCATATGCCTGATGATAATTCTAGCATGCGATGGAGTCCCACCTCGGATGATAACTTGAGGCTTATATGTAGAGACACCTGTCTCTTCTCGAGCCTCAAAATAGATGGCATACTTGAGTTTTCCACCATAGGCCATCAACTGACAAAATAAAACGAGGAGAGATGAGTTAGATAAATCTCCAAATGGAGTGATTCCAAAAACATGTTTTACTTTGTTCTCATGTGACTTCAAAGTTCTTGTCCTTACCTTCTTTCCTTCAAATTGTTCTGGCAGTTTCCAATAAAAAGGCTCCAAACGGAGATCTTGTCTCACCAGATCCATGCGGGCAACAATCTCTGGATCCTGAAAAGCGATGCCTTTGGTAGTTGTGTGCTGCAGTGCCTCATCCACCAGGGGCAGAATGGTCTGCTCGGGCTCCAGGGACACCTGCAAGGGGTCAGACCACAGCAGGAGGCTGAGCTCAAGTCTTAAGGGCACTCCTTTAAAACCAAGTTACAGACTGCATGGCCATCCCGTGCCAATGAGCTGTCTTCACAAGAAAACGAACTAGTGCCTAGTGAGCAAGTAGGGCAAGGGAATACATCTTTCTGACTTGTTTGCACAGGGAAAACCACGTGTGTGAAAATCGGAGCCTTTTACAGGAAAAGGTAGGAAAGGTAAAAGGGTCATGTAAGAAAAAACATCCATGCTAAAAATCTATGATTCTCTAAGGCTGGTTGGAATAAATGTGCAAGCCTGGTGTTCATTTGTGTTGCACGAGCACAGATCAAGTTCATGCTCTGGTGCCCTCACTCTTCAGAATGCAGCTTCTTCCCCCATCCCAAACATGTTGCCCTTACAAGGTTTCCCTTTCTCACTTGGCATCTATTTCTGTATCAATGATAAATGAACTATTTTTAAGGAATATTAAAAAAGGCGTTTTCATCAACCCTCTAATGGCACACGGCCCCTTCAGCATTTCTAGATGTGCGCAGGGGAAAAGGTTGCTTAAATGTTTTGCCATTTCCTCCTTGCCCTCAGTGGCTGGCTAAAAGACGCCAGCAGGGCTAACATTATACCATTTCATGGCTCAGCAGGTCCTTACTCACCCACGCACGGATCAGGCCTTTCGCTTCAGAGCACTGAGTAGTGGCTCCGAAGCAATAGCAGCTGCTGCAGCCAAGTGGGTTCTTGGCATCAAGACCGAACGTGCCGGGCTGGCACCTGTCACAGTGGACACCTTCCACGTTCACCTGACGAAAGATGAGAGCTCCTCAGTGTTTTTAATGGTGAAGTTACGAGAGTATTAAACTTGAGAATGAATAACAGGGGCACACTTTTAAAAAATTAAACAAACAAAAAAGATCACCAAGTGTTAGATTCCCAGCTCAAATGGTACATGTAGATAGTCTCATGAAGGGGTGAAATCATGGGTCTAAAAATGCTTAATTTATACATAAGTACATAATCAAGGATATTGTATATTGTTTTTTTAAAATCTAAGCGGCACATTTTCTTCTATCCTGCTGTTAACAATATGAAAGAGTCAAGAAATTCAAAAGCAAAATAAAACATCAATTCCTAAACAGTGGTGTGATGCAAAAAATAGATGCAAAAACAGGATGTTAAAATGTAGATTTATATAATGATTATTATATAATGTATACATACTCGTATAATGTATATTAAATATAATGTGTAGTCACAATTATATGTAACTAGAGGCCTGGTGCATGAAATTCAGGGGGTGCCCTCAGCCCAGCCTGCACCCTCTCCAATCCGGGACTGCTGGCTCCTAATCATTCACCTGCCTGCCTGCCTGGTTGCCCCTAACTGCCCGCCCCCTGCTGGCCTGATCGCCCCTCACTGCCTCTGCATGCCAGCCTGATCGTGCCTAACTTCCCGCCACTTCCAGCCAGATTGCCCCCAACTGCCTCCTCCCTGCCAGCCTGGTTACTCCTAACTGCCCCCCCCCCACGCTGGCCTGGTCACCCCTAACTGCCCCCCTGCCAGCCTGGTTACTCCTAACTGCCCCCCCTCCTGCCAGCCTGGTCACCCTCACGGCCCCCCCCCCTACTGGCCTGGTCACCCCATGCAGCCTGCTTGTTCAGTCATTTGCTCATCCCTTGGGCCGGCCCTGGGCAGCTGGGCAGCTGGCATCTGAGGCTTGCCTGCACCTCGGGCCAGCCCTGGGTGGCTCGGGGGCTGAGGGGACTAGGGGACTCTGGAGGCAGGCATGCGGAGTGCCGTGCACTTGCCACCCCAGTGGGGCTGAGGGGACTGGATGCCGCCATCTTGTGGCTATGGGCGCCACCATCTTTGAGGGCATGACAGTCAATTAGCATATTCCCTCCTTATTGGCTGTGGGCGCCGCCATCATTGTGAGGGCATGACAGTCAATTAGCATATTCCCTCTTTATTAGATAGGATATGGCAGCATTGTACTTTGGGTTTTGTTCAGGGCCCTCAATGGCAGAGGCTGCACTTTTCTTAAATTCTCAAGATTATTTTAACACTTACTCCCTGTATTTCATCCTCTTATTTCTCTGTCCTCTTTGTAATGACTTTTTCTTGAAAAGATATCTATGACCCAGTCTTAGCATTTATACTAAAATTGAATTTTCAGATATATCTAAGAGGGAAATAAAATCTCTCTCATCCTTTTTAATTGGCTGTTTTTCTAAACCATTTAACAATATTAATGAGGGCTGAAATTTCCACATTGTCACTGTTTGTAATGTCAGTGTTTATATGTGATGAAATTTTATGAAACCTCACAGCAGTAAATATATTTTTCAGTGTACAGTGGTTGCAGATTAATTTGGGGAGTAATGGCTTTTTATAAGCCTTATTATTTAGCTGCGATTTTTCTCTGATAATGCTTAAGAGTGTATATTTTTTTCTCCTCCAGATTATTCTTATTTAAGCAAAGTATACATGTACAGAATAGTTTACTAATGAAAATATGTCCCATCTTCCAACTAGAAAAAAAGAAAGCCTTTGGTTAAATATAAGTTCTTAAAAAACCGTGTTTATCTATATGCCAATGAACATACATAAACAAAAACATTGCATCTATCAATGAGTTTTGGTTTTTCTGTTTGTTTAGCTCAATGAAGCAGGAATAATGAACACTGACTAAAGTTAATATTACTGTGCTATGAAAATAAACTTGAGGCCAGTTCTCCTTAATGTATTTTGGCAGCACTTACTTTACAAGTGCACTGCCCAGTCTGATCCATACAGGCACATTTTTTGGTCTCTAAATCACAGGTCGCATCATCAGTCCCGGGCAGGAAGCAATCACAGGGGTCACAGTGGGGGTAGTTCCAGTAACCTCGACTGCACTCTGTACATTTTGTACCAGAGAACTTTGGGTGGCAGCTGCACTGGCCCGTGTTTATATTGCATTGGAAATCCAAGGATCCCACCGTGCTACAGTTACATGCCTACAAAGAGATAAAAACAGCAACCGTTAACACCATTTCCTGGGAAATATATTAAAATTTTAATTCTAATGTTTCTATGCTCCCATTAAACACATATTAATCATATGTCTATTATATGCTTTTGTACTGTTCTAGTTTAGTCACTTGGGAAACATCAGTGAACATAACACTAAAATTGCTTCCTGCATTTACTAAAATATATGAGTGTCCAGAAACCATATGCTATTGAATAAGAATGAAAATGTACTTTCTCTGCCTTTTTGTGGCAAGGAGGAATTAAGTATGGGTTTTCTTCAAACCCTTTTTGTTTCAAAGACGGGACTTTAGACAAAGTCATTTTGCTTTATCATCTAGTTTTTATAGCATTTAAGTTGTACAGAGACATACTGTATAGTTTAATGGAGGGAGACAAGTAAATATGTAAATAGAACACAATGGAATAACATTGTAGAATAGGCAGGGGAGATGCAGAATGCTATGCAGACATATAAGGAGCACCAAACCGGATGTGGGGAAGTCAGGGAGGATTTAGAAAAGTGATATTGAGGTGTTGTTTTTGGCATTTTGTTTTTCAGACAAGCCTTATTTGAGATGCTTTGCTGGTAACTTTTGTCATTCATTCAGATATAAATATGACTTTCTCTTTATTTATGCAATTCAAAATCTTGCTAGATTTTTTTTAAAGTTTGAGGTTGTTTTAATTAATTTACCAGAACATGGTGAGTTACTTTAGTTTGAGAACAAATTGTTTTTTGATTTAGTGCTATTTCTTCAAATTTGTTTTTGAATTTTACTTCTGTTCTAATTTACCAGTTTTGTTCTTCAGGATCACTTATAATTCTTAAAATACACCACTTTTGCCTATCAATCAACTCTATAACACCTTCATGCCTCTCAAATTTGTTCTCTATTTTATACCTCCCAGTTTACACAGTGAAAATTCTATTGTATGTATATACCACCAGTGTTTATTTTAGTTACACAATTTATTGCATGCTTAGCACTTTCCAATAATTTATATTTAAAAATATATTTTGATTTATTTCAGAGAGGAAGGGAGACGAAGAGAGAGATAGAAACATCAATGATGAGAGAGAAACCTGACCGGGAATTGAACCATGACCTCCTGGTTCATGGGTCGACATCCAACCAGAGCCATGCCAGTTAGGCGCCAATATAATTTCTTCATTTTTATCTCTTCTTTGACTTCTGCTCATCCATGTGTCTTTTTATTTCTTATATTCTTTTAAATCTTGTGGCTTTTGATTTACAAAGCTCATATCTCTTTGTAATAAAAGTGCCAAGCATATTTCTAAAATGTCATTTAGGATCTTGGAATGACTAAATCATTTTCAGACACCAGCTGTGCCAATGATCAATCTACTGTCTCTGAGCTTTAAATTCCCTCTCCCCTGCCCCATTTGTGATACTGTAGTTAGAACCTGTACACATTTTTCCACAGACAGGTTGCAGAATGTTAAGCTTCGTCAACAAAGGGCACTGGAGAGACTCAATAAAACCACAGTGGTGGGAAGACACTTCTGTCCTGGGTTCTGTCTTCATTACTGTCATCATTATCATTTTTTATTGTTTAGCATGAGAGCCCAGAAGTTCAGAAGGATTCCAGCTGTGCCCTCAAAACCACTCTCTCCAATAGGCAGCTATCTGAGTAGCTTTGGTTTGCACATAGCTCTGACCAGGACAGGCTGTTTCTAAGTAGCTCCAGCATGCCTATGACCTTCAACAATGGTGGGCAGCTTCCATAGACTAGCATTTGCCCACAAACTGTGTCAACAGTTTTGTTGATATTATTGTTTGTCATACCACAGGCAGGTTGTGTGTTCCTGTGGTAGCCATTCTCTCTTTAAACATTTCTGAACCTCAGCCTTGCCGGGGTTGGGGAGAGGGAAGTGTGTGGCCTCTCCTAGCCCTTGATTCCTGTATGGTCCACCCTCCATAAGCCTAGAAATAGTAGCTGCTCTTTTGTACCTGATACTTCGGTATCCCTTATATCTCTCTTTTATCCTTTTTCAGTAACTTTTTTATAAACTGCCTTTTACCAGTTAAGAGTCTTTATATTCTACTTTCCCTGCTTAAATAACTGGTGTGCTTTCTGTCTCCTAAGTGGGTCCTTACTTAGGATCCAAGTGGGTACCACCTCTTTCTGTATCTCAGTTTGTCACCACACAGTGTTTATACTTAGTCCGTCACCTGGTTCTTTTCGGCGCTGTACTATTCTTCTTCTCAGACATGCAGCTTTATGGCAGACTCATATGCCTAGCAACTTGCCAGATTTCCCGATCTAATTCTGGCTGGATCTCACTTTGTATTTCTCACACGTTCATTACTCAGTTTAATTCTCATATCCACCACTACTGGGGATATTCCTGCTTCTGCTCCTGCCAACAGCAGTTTACTTATGGGACTACTCTTTCTAGAATGTGATGTACAATCACCAGCTTCCAATCTATCATCTCTTTCCTGTCCAAATGTTCTGTGAAATATCTTCCCAGATTCTGATGTTAAAATAATGCCAGGCCTTATTTTGGGTATCTTTATGATTAAGTATTTCTTTATGTCTTCATTGCTATCCAGTAAAAAGGGCTGCATAAGAGTTATTACTAAAAGTTATTTTAAACCCCAACTGTAATATTCTATTACAAACATGGATATTAGTTTCTAAGGCATAGAATAACCCGCTGTCATCACTCTAAATAACTCATCCTGATAGAACATCAAGTGTAGAATGAAATTTCAAAATAAGGATGATTGGCTTATTCACGTAAATATTTTTTTCATTGACTCAAACAAAATGGGCTACAATCAGAAATAGAAAATTACAATATGAATGGAAACTATAATCATGCAGTGCATTTAAAAAATGTCTGATGAGACATCCTTATCATTTAACTAAAATATAAAATGCTACCCAATATTCACATAATTCTTAAAGACTAATTGGCAGTACAAACAGACATTGGGACCTTTCTGAATCCGAAAGTATATCCAGGAAGTCATAGTAAAGACAAACGAGACCATTAACCATATGTTTATAGAGCACTATAACCGATATCAAACTTAAATCATAATTAGATGTAATGTTTTTTTGGCAGCAGAGGATTTATGCATGACTTCCCTGCTAGCAAGAGATGGCAGGCTTTGTATTCTACTCTGATAAAAGCTCAAATGATGTGTGTGCTCACACCTCAGCACTGAGAAATTACCCATGACGCAAAGAAAGGAAAGCTATAAATTTCAAATCACTGCAGATTTGGAGTATAGTCATCCAAGTATTTAAAATAGAACACATGCTCATAAATATTTGTGAGGGCTCTATGAATTTTTTTTGTAATTGCTCATTATGATGAGGTGTGTATTCAGAAATTTATATTTTTAATAATGGTTCAAAGTAATCAAATCACTTCAAACCACATAATTTTTATTCAATAATCACTATATAATGTTATCAAACTTACAACTACATTTATTTATTTATTTATCTATTTATTTATTTAAAATATTTTTATTGATTTCAGAGAGGAAGGGAGAGGGAGAGAGAGATAGAAACATCAGTGATGTGAGGAAATCATCTATTGGCTGCCTCCTGCATGCCCCACACTGGGGATCAAGCCCACAACCTGGGACCCCTCAGTCTATAGGCCAATGCTCTATCCACTGAGCCAAACTGGCTATGGCCCTACAACTACTTTAAAAAAAATTAACTTGGTCTATATTTTATCCTGATTTATATACTGAACATTAGGTATCAGCTTCAATTTCAGGAATTTCATGAGAGTTTGGACACATCATTGGATTTTGTGGCTGGAATGGAACCCTCATAAGTTTCGTATGCCTTATTCACGAGTCCAGGGATAGGGCAATGCTTGGATTCAAAGTGGAAAATGCAAAAAGTCCGTCATCGAATTTTGTAGAATTGTTCATAGTCATCTAAAATTTTGGAACTCTGGAGGAATTTTTGTTTTGTTTACAAATACGTAGCTCCATGAATCTACAAACTGGATAGTTCCTCCACCCTGATGCTGGGTATATGTCTCTCAATGTGAGTTTGGTCATGAAACTTTCTAAGGTCCATCCATGGAAAAAAATGAGGATTGATAATATGACTCTTCAGAATCTTCTCAATTATTTTCTGGAAACTGAAACCTAGTCATAATTTGAGGGTAATTCATAAAGATTTTTGGCAAATTTCTTTAATTAGTTCCCAATTTCCTTGTACTTTTCAGATATATTTCATTGTGTTTGTTAGGCTCTAGCTGTTTCTATTTTATTACAGATGTTTTTGTTGTTCTTTCTGCGCTCCTCCCCCCCCCCCCCTTTATGGTAAGTATCATGGATGAGGCTGCAAAAATGTGTACTTACTTCATTATTCTTCCCACAACTAAAATGTTAGACACTGATCAATAGCTGCAATCACTCCATAATGATAGTTCCACATTGTTTTGCAATATAATATTGGATTTTGAAATGCCCAACTATAGAGTTCTACCAACATAAACAAATCTTTTTTAAAAAACATTTCAGATGAAATAAAGCAATTCACTCACCTTACAACCAGAGAGAATGCTGTGGCCCCAGGTATTAGGTACACATTGAGAACACTGATCTCCAATGGTATTGGGAGGGCAAATGCATCGACCAGTCTTTGGATCACAATTATTACCCAGATGGGAACAGTCACAAGCTTCACAGTTGAAAGGAGAAACAAAAAGTAAACATTTGATACTATATGTTGATTTTATATTGTGATTTATGTTGTTTTATTTTCCATACTATGGTTAAGGATTCTTAAAAGTGAAAACTTAACTCATTTTTTAATATCATAGTACAGTGTACTTCACAGAGGAGTTGTTCAACACATATATGTCATAATTCACGTAATAATTTCAAAAGCTAAAGCATTTTCAAATAAGCTTAAGGAAAGAAAGAATTGATGTATCAGATTCCATGTTAACAAATTAATTATGAATTTAATTATAGAAATGAAATTCAGACCTTTATAATGTCTAGATATAAGGTAACAGAGTTATACCTTATATCTAGACATTATAAAGGTCTGAATTTCATTTCTATAATTAAATTCATAATTAATTTTCTACACTGTATGGATTAACAATTCCTTCCTGTTGAAGACTTTGATTTGTAGTTAAAATCTGTAAGCTTAATAGGCTTCCTAAATTCAGTATATACTAACATATATCAGGACATTTCAGTTTTGCAAATATTTAAAAATAGTTAAATTACAGAACTGTATATATATAAAGATGCTTTTGAGTTTTATTTACCAACTGCCTTATTTCTTTTCAATAGATTTTGAATTTTCCATGCTATAATATATGAAAAGTACAAATTCAACTCTACCCATACACTATCTCAAAGAATGCAAAAATAATATTTGATATCTTCAAAGCCATCCAAGACAAGGACTGTATGCCTTTTATTACCTATAGTTTACCTAGGTACTGATAATACTTTGGTTCAGTGTTCCATATTAAAGAGGAGAAAGCAAGAGAAGAAAAAACAAATACTTGAATTAAAATAGAGGACCAATATTATAAGAAACCTTTTAATTGGTTATATGATGATTAAATCTTTTAAACAAAATACATTTGGGATATTTGATTAAGCTCACATTTTTAAGGGTTCATAATTATCATTGCTCACAGCATTTCATACCAGCTGTGAAAAATGTTTAGCACAATACTTGGCATAGGGTAAACACTAAATAAATGTTAGCCATTGTTTTTGTTGTTATTAATATTGCTGCTAATTTTCAGCCAAAGGATTTAGTTTATATATACCATTGATTAAGAATTAAAATAGTGCATATTGTGTTTAAATTAATATACTAAAAAGTGTCTTGGGATGGTTCAAATCATTACCTGCAAATAGAAATTCTCTAAGTAGTTCTTCAATGGAATTATAACACTGACTGAATAGGAAAACTTGAGTAATTAACTACTTTTTCCTTGTTAAAAGAGAATGTTTACCACATTAATCATATTAACAAAGAAATACCATTCATAACAATAATAGTAAACACGTACATAGAACCTTATATGCCAGGAATTCCTCTAAATATTGTGTAACCATTAACTCAACTAATTCTTACAAAAACCCAGCAAGGTATATACTATTATTTTCTTTATTTAATAGATGAATTTTGTAGAGGGACAGGGAAACCAGATCATTTGGTTAAGTCACATAACTTGTTATATGTGCAGCCAATAAGCAAATCCAAGCTCTTTGGAGCAAATCATGCTCTCAAACATAATGCTATCCTGACTGTTTTGTGCTTATTCTCTGTTCTGTTTTTCTGTGTTAAATGCTACTAAGTCTGGAGTTCTAAAATGTTATCACTATTTCAGAATTTTAAAAAATGTTCTTGCTCTCATTTATAATTTCTGGTAGTGGATATATTTGAATATATAGTGCCGTTTCATTAACTCCTATTAAGTAAAAATAGTGAGATTTAAATAACAGAGTATATTTTAAAACGCAGCTTTAGTATTTTAGTGTGTACAGATATTGACTTAGAGATCACATGTAGACTCTTAGACGGTCTACAATGATAACATTTAAAATAATTTATAATGGCTTAATTTACTATCACAACTTCATATCAAAGGTTTTTGAGAATATCTAAAAGGTACTGGTTTTTAAAATAATTTCCTATATCATTTCTGGCACTTCTTACATAAATTCACTACAGCAGTCCATAATAAAGTCTTAAAATCTTACCATGTATTTATCATGATGCTGAGGATATGGGAGTATCATCAATATTGAATCAGTGAGTTTAGTAAGCAAAGGTTAATAGGCTGGAGTAAGGGTTAATTCAATTTAGTGACACATAAATCAATGCTAAGGTTAAGTCTTTAAATTATTTTATGCTTTTTCCTATTTTTTATATCATGTTTGTCAGAAGGCTGTGGCTGGATATGAGAATACTGCTTGAGGAAGTCATGGTCAGAAACCCCCACCTGCACTTTCCCATGAACTAACAAATATCTAGAGCCAATCTGTTTCTTTCTCAGAATATCACAGTTTTTAAGGCACCTGAAAGTAGAAGCAAACATATTTTTTTGTAGCAGAAAAATATATTAACTCCCCTAATCCTTGTACAAATTTTGCAATAGGAAAAGGAAAAGTTGAGCTGTATTAGCTTGGGGGTAAAATTTAAACTAAGACAACGTCGGCACCAGAAAAATTGAACATTTGACTTTCGAGCTGCAGTAGCCTTTGAGTGACTGGTGAATGGAGGTCACAGTCAGGGAGAGAGAGACCCAGTGGAATTGGGATCTGCTGATGGATTTATATCGAGTACTTGCAAGCACAGTTTTGCATAAGGCAATGTTTCAAATTGCAGTGTATTTCTTTTGATAATTTATTTAAAATAAATAGATGTTTCTTATTAGGTTAAATATTTTATATCACATATTGGTTGTCCTTTAATTTCTGGAAACCCCGAGGAACAAGCTGTTACAGAGCCAAGAACCAGAGAATGAATGTGCCCTGCTGAGTCTTCAATAACAGACCTGTGCATCCTCCTTCTTGGAAGTTGAAATAGCCATGGGCACAGTGGTCGCATTTCTTCCCTGTCACTCCAGGCTGGCACCAACACTGGCCACTCTCTTCACAGTCGAATGATTTAGACCCAAAGGAGTTACAGTTGCAGGGAACACATCCTCTTGTCGACCCTAGGCCAAAGGTTTCGGGCTGGCATAGGAAAGGAAAGAGAAACGTTAAATTTAAATCAATTCATTCACTATAGAACAAGATGCACAGCACTAAAAGATCAGGCAGGAGAAAAAGGAGCCAATAGGTTATAAAGGTTTCTTCACTGATGTTAAGACAACTGAGTTGTCATTCAATCTAATGGAAACCTTTTGTAATATTCAAAGATAGAATTTCAATTACTTTGAAATTTCATCCAGATAAAGGCAGAATTAGGGCATTATTATCCAATCTGATATATTTTCACTAGCTTTTCCCTGTTCGTCCCAAGATTCTAACGGCCCTGTGGAAATAAGCTATGGTTGGTATTTTTATTTTAATTAAAAATTTTATTTGCTTAAATCCTAATAATCTGCACTGATTACTTTCAGATCTTATGAACTCCTTCTACTCGATAATGCTTTCAATATTGTTACCCACAGCCTAAAATTAAAATAAATGATCTTCTCAAATATTTTATCTAACATATTTCATATATCCATAAATACTTCTAATCACCACTATAAGGCTCACATTATAATTTACAGGTTTTGCCTACACTGACAAATAATTGGTTTGACAAACATCTAGTTCTTGGGTTTCATCTTAACAATAGAAATCTATATATATAAAAGGCTAATATGCAAAGTGTCCCCTCAGGAGGTTGACCAGGAGACTGGGAGTTCGATCGCTCATTATGATGTGTGCTGACCACCAGGGGGCAGTGTGGAATGAAGGAAGGCCCTGGCCAGCAGCTGGAAGGCCCCAATCAGCCCTGATTACCAGCCAGGCCTAGGGACCCTTCACATGCACAAATTTCGTGCACCGGGCCTCTAGCTGATTTATAAAAACAGACATCAAAGATTAGGTAAATGAAGGAAAACTTTTATACTCTGAGATTTATCTATATGCACATCCCTTATCTACTTATAACAAGTAAGTTTCTATGGTTAAGTTTTCATTGCTAGCTTTGGCTGACTTTTTTGAAATACATGCTAACAGATCTAGAGTGACTATAAGAAAATGCTGATGAATTAAAAATTACGCCCACTAGAAAAATGAGAAGCACATATCCTATTTAAAGTATGTCAGGGTTGTCTTTTTAAATATAAAATATGTCACATTATTATGATATTTTAACCTAGAAAATTGGTCTCAGTCATTACTTCTTTGTAAAAATAATTCCCATTTTGGAAAATTAGACTTAATAGTTAGTTCTTGGTAAAAATAAATCTTGCTACTTAAAGTGAGCCACTCAAAGAGAAATGTAAGCTGCATTAAATATTTTGCCATTATTGTTAACAGCATTAAAAATAAGTCCTAGAAAATAAAATCACACTAAAATTATTCTTTCAAAATGACTGTAGCTATAGGTTTGTATTTTAAATATAAAATAGGTTGAATGTGTTTGAAAAATAATTTTATTTATATTTACTGCTGACTTTATTTTTATTTCTTGTTCTAATTCAAACTTCACTACATAATTAAAGAAGGAATTGTGTATCAGTTCCAAAAATGACTTAACACATGATATTGAAATTAAATTCAATTATAGAAAGAAAATTTAAAACAAATAATGTTTTTATTCATAAAAATACTTCAGTATAAGATTCTTGATACCTGGCCTAGAGAAATACTTAGAAATTGGTAAAATGGTTAAAGTACAATCATGCCCATTGCAATATTATTTATCATAGTGATTAACTGTAGAAGCATTCATGTTCAATGTTAGAGAAAATTTGAATAAATTTAATTATGATACATTCATGCTATAAAATGATATGCAGTCATTAAAATCCTGTTTTGAAGCAGTTTTAATGACATGAATATGCTTAGTATATAACATTAAGTGAAATTTCAAAAAGCAGAATACAAAATTATATATACACTGTGATTCTAATTACATACCTAAAATGACATACCTACCACTCAGATATACACAAATGGAAAGATATATATATATAAAAGACTAAAACATAATATAGTAAAATAGTTTTTAAAAATATCTGAATTATATTTGCATTTGTTTTTATTTCCTAAATATTCTTCACTTAGAAATCTGAATTGTAAAGATAGTACTTTATATTCATCTTAATTTCCTAAGTATTTCTTTACTTAGCATACTTACATATACACTGAGTGGCCAGATTATTATGATCTCTGAATGCATGCATAATCTGGCCACTAAGTGTATATCCTATATAATAAAAGGCTAATATGCAAATTGTCCCCTCGACCAGGAGTTCAACCAGCAGGCAGGCTGGCCAACCGCCCATGTCCCCTCCCCCTGGCCAGGCTGGCCAGACCCCACCCATGCACGAATTCATGCACCGGGCCTCTAATATATATATACTGATTGGCTAGATTATTATGTGTTCAGAGATCATAATAATCTGGCCACTCAGTGTATATATACATACACACACACATATATACATGTATACACACATATATTTAATAAAAAAGTAATAAAATATTAAAAAGCTTACAAATAATATTATTATTTAAAATTTCCAAAGTTGATCATGTAAAGAAATTTATAAGAAGACATGTCTCTACCATATTTTTCTAGTGTTTAAATTATGCAGTTTTAAAGGCTAAGTTATACCAAAATAAAGACCGCCAACTTTCAGTAACACAATTTTAACAAGTTTGCTGTTCAAAAATGTATTTCAGAGACTAGGGAAAACCCCTGATGTAAACAAATTTAAGGAGCAAACATCCCTAGTCAGTAATGGAAATTAATGAGGTGAAACAATGTGGGAGAGAGTGTCAGTCAGTTTCCCTGGGAAGTTTGTTGCGCTCCCATAAATTATTCTTACTTAGGATAATAATAACAACTAGAACTTATATATTGTGCTTACAGTATGCCAAGCACTGTTCTAAAGTCCTCTATAAATAGCAATTCATTTAATCTTCAAGATAATCCTGTGAGATAAATATTATCACTTTTTTACAGGGTAGTGAAACCAAGGCAGAGAAAAGTCAAGTTCTTTGCCCCAGGTCACCAGCTCACCAATGGAGCAGTCAGGATTCCAATTAGCCAACCTGCCTTCAGAGCTGGTGCTCCTAACTCAGGCATACTGCCACGGAGAACAGACACCACTTTATACAGCTGTGCCGTGAGATTTGTAGGAAAAGGACATGAACGAGGGTTGCATTTATGCTAATTTTATATACTGGAGACATTTCGATCAGTTAGTGCTTCTTTCTTTTACTTAATGCATGCTTTTTTTTTTAAATTTAAAAACATGATCTCTTTTAAAGATTTCTTCATTTTAATAACAATAGTATTAACAATATCTAACATTTACAAAGAATTCTCCATACGTGTCCGTCCTTTATGCACTCATGACTTTATGTTCTTTATGTTCTCGTGACTACCCTGAAACAGGCATGGGGGTGTCTCAACAGAGCTTCCTGCCAGAGAGCCTGCCATGAGGAGTGTCACTGAGGGACAGCCTGCAGCCTCTACAGGAGGAGCTCACCGCAGGTATCGCTTCTTCTAGTCAATAACTGATGACCTTTCTGTGCAAACCAGGATTCCCCTAACGAGCAAATTTTGCTTCAGCATTTCCCATTGGCTTGGCCGAGAATTTGGGATTTGGGCAGAATGCACCGAATGAGGCTTTTCTTCCTATTCTTTCCTCCCCTCTCTCCTTTCTCACAGTCAGACCTGCACTGCAGCAGAAGGCTCCCTGCATACTATACTCCCTCCCCTGTCATCCTTCATGGGCTTTTTTTGCAGTAAGTCTATGCGCTTGCCTCTTGGAAAGCCCAAACAGATGCAAACCCTGAAGTGGGTCCTACTAGAGATGAAGAAGCTGAATTATGGAAGATTTAAGGAACTGTTTTATTGTTAGGAAGTGGTGAAGCTGAGATTTGATCTGAGGCAGTCTGAAAGGAGAACCAGTTTTCTTAAAATGTCAATAGGAGCCATCCCTTTGCTTCCTTACTTTGTAGTACATTCTCACTTTCTTCTGTCCCCTACCCTCAGCTCTCCCACAGGCTCCGATTCTACACTGGCAAGCCTCATCGTCCCCTGCTACTCTGCAGATTGGCTGCGGGCCGAGCTTTCCCTCCTTCCTTCCTCCCAACATTTGTTTTATTTTGCCTTATGAGAAGGAGTCCCATCTTTTGTAAGAGAGAATACGCTTCCATACTTTGTGTATGTTGTGCATGTACAATGTGTTTCTTGTGTTTGTTGTATCCTGAAGCAAAATTATGGTGTGGATATGTAATCAAATCATTCATTATGCTGAAATTGGCAGGTCAATGAGCTGAATTTTCTTGGGCAAGTTACTTTGTTTGCTAGATTTCCCTTTATTTGTTCATTCATAGAAATGAGTTTGCTCCAAATGATACCTGAGGACCTTTCCACGTCTAAGATTTAAGGTGCCCACACATATTTTTCTCTGTTTTCTACACACCCATGGTTAATCAAAATTTTACTAACCTATGAACTTGAATATACTTTTGGAAACATGGATAGCTGTTTTTAAAAGGCAAGGCAAAAACTGTCCAGTTTTTGCATTTGCAATTTGCACACTTAGCAACCATTTTTTTTGTAAAATGGCATCAGGGATTGTCAGCCGCAGCACACGGAACACAACATGCCACGCCAGAGCCATGCAGCACCGCTGGGATTACCCGAGCCGCGGGCCAGTAGGCTCCCCGAGGGCAGCCTCTGGAGCTGCTGGGACCCCATCTCTGGGGAGACCCCAGCACCGGTTGCGTTCTCCGTGGATGCTCCTTCTGTCGGTGCACCTGCCTGCCCAGGTTGCACTGTTTCCCTGCGAAGCCTGATTTACAGACACATTTTCCTGTCCTATCACACTGTGGTGACAGAGAGCCAATGGGGTTGCAGTCACATAACACACAGAATCGTTTCTCAGGGTCCCACCACATAATGGACTTTAAAAGCCAAAAGAAAAAGAAAAACAAACACAAGTAAGAGCATACAATATTATTCAGGAGATAGAAACAGGTGACATTTTCAAGCTTCCTACAGAAAGGTCAGTTTGATGACATCTGAGAAGTGCTTGCTCCTATTTAACAATTGTTAGCACCAAAAATATATATTTATGTGAGAGATGGTGCAAACCCACCTGCTCTCACAGAGGGATCTCAAGGTCTTTCCCTACTGAAGTGGGGGGGAGGGCAATGGGTTCAGAACTGAGAGCAAGAGATTTTTATTATTGTTTCACTTTAGCCAAAGGGTGTATCCAAAAACTACCTCGATGAGCTTCTCTACTGAAAACAGTTAAGTAAAGTGCTCATTGGAACTGACATCTAAATGATGGAACTGCAACAAGGAGTTTGCTAAAAGCAAATGGTATGATACATTTTATTCTGCCAACAAGGTAAAGGCAAAGGAAAGATATTTTTGTCTCCGTAGACTGGAGAGTAAACTTCTGTTATCTGATTCAGAAACATCTGAAGTGTAGTAAATATTACACAAAACCAAGGAAATACGGGTTGAAGGTCAAATGCTAGTGTACAGCAAATTTTGTCCTATTTTGAGAAACCATTTCAGTGATCCCAGTAATTTCACATGTCGAATTAGATAATCCTGAACCTTTCTTTTAATATACTAAGATGTGCATCATCAAAAACTAATGAGACTTTTCAAGGAGGAAGTAAGCTCCTACTCCTTACCTTACACTCATCACACCGCCGGCCCTGCACATTGGGTCTGCATTCACACTGTCCTGTCTGAGTGTGGCAAACCTCAGAGAAGGAGCCATTGGCATTACAGCGACAAGCTGTAAAGAGAAGAGAGATCAGTCACTGGGAAATACTAAGGAGCTGTTGGACATAGAAATTGGGACTCAAAAGAACTCTTGGCCCAGAAAGAAACTCACTATAGACTGATTCATTTGCCTCTCAGCATAACCATTATTGCTTGTCTCATTTCAGTTCTTATAAGTGAATTTCTAGTATCACATGAGCTCACTCATCTAGGGGAAATGATGAACAACATAGACTGATGAACAAGAACAGCATCGATCAGACTGTCAGACCTCAGAGGGAAAGTAGGGGAGGGTGGGGATAAGGGAGATAGATCAACCAAAGGACTTGTGTGCTTGCATACGAGCCTAACCAGTGATCATGGACAACATGGGGGTGGGGGCATACGTGGGGAGGGGTTTGGGATGGGAATAGGGGGATGAGGACAAATATGTGATACCTTAATCAATGAAGTAATTTAAAAAATAAAAAAATATTTTAAAAAGCTTTGTAATAGTTTTAATATCCCCAAGATAGTAGTATTGACAACTAACTTTTTAGAACAGAATGTTTTCTGACTTGCTAGATCAGGGGTGGGGGACATCCAGCCTGAGGGCTGCGTAAGGCCCACAGAATCATTTGGTCCGGCCCTGCCAAGGCATTAGGGATGAGTTAATGAAATGTTACCAAATATAGCAGGCTAATTTTTAAGTTGATAATTTTGTATGGCCCATGAATCATGTTATAAAATCCATATGGCCCTTGGCAGAAAAAAGGTTCTCCACCTTGGTGCTAGATGAACTATTAGGCCTTATGTCATTTGATCCTTACAATTCTAAAAACTGTAGGATCAAGTTGGATAAAGCTTTAGCACAGTACCTGGCACACCAATATGCTACTGAAATATTAATATCATCATGATTATTCCAATGTTGAGAATGAAGATATTGAAATTCCAAGAAGCCATAACTCGTACAAGGCCATGGTTGGTAGGTGATATAACTGAGTCCAGAACCTCAGTCCCCTAACTCCAGGTGAATGTTATTTCCATCACTTCTTCAGCTCTTTCACTTCTTTATAGATGCATTGGCGTAACATTTAAAATATTATAATCCCCATTTTAAGTAATGCATATTAACTATTAAACTAAAATATTTTTTGAGAAATTATCAAAATTAATAGCACCCATGGTATAATATTAATGCCATTATTAGTTGAGCAACATTACTTTTTTAAATTTAATAATTATTTACTACGTGCCTGTTTTTTGTTAAGCTCAAAACATGAGTTTGAGGGGAAATTTTATATATATAAAATGTACATACTCACACACATATATACCTTTAAGATTAGAAAGTATGTGAGATAAAAACATTGTTTCAAGTGTACTAGGAATATAGCATTACAATTTTCAGGAAGAACTTTTACTTTACAACTTACGTACTATCTCCGAAGATAGAAAATATATTTGGTTTAAGTAATTATTTGTCATTTCTGTGTTATGAAGTTGTCTGATATCATCCTGAACCATATATCAGTTTAAAAAGTAAGTGGTCTTTTTACAAATGAAACCATAATTATTGGCTCACTCTGAACTCTATGAGTATATTTTCAATGGTATATACAATTTCATTGACACCAGAATAAAAAAATATATATATAAGGGGGAGATGATATGGGAATTTAGATTATTCATAAATGGTTTTGTAAAGTTTTACACAATATTTCATGTTTCTGGATACCTTGATCTGAGCACAGCTTATAAATGCATTATAAATAGCTACTCCATCAGCTTATGTTATTATTCTGTTCATCTGGCTCCAGATTCTACTTAGTTTTATTGCTTTTCTAAAAACTGTTTGATTTTTCTTCCAGTAGTTTGGCCTTCAGTGTCTGCCAACTTGATAGCAAATAAGTGGGTGTTGAAGACCCAGCCCCATCTGCAGCCAGTCACTTTCCTTGGGACATGGTCCAAGGACAGTCTATATTTGGGGTATGAGGAAAGGCTGAAAAAATATTTTCTTTAACTATTCATTTCATTTGAACACTAGAATTATTGTACAAACTTTTAATATCTTTATGTATGTTTCTTACGTATATTATACAGAAATGTTTTTAAAATCTTAAATAATTAAGAATTTAGAAGCCACTTTTCCTTAGAGTGGGAGTATAAGATTAAATTTACCATAAATTAAAGTCATTCTGAAAATAATGTAAGCAATGTAGAATTTTTAAGTGGCATTTTTAAATGAAATGTATGGTCTTAATGTCATTCTTAATTAATGATAATTGTTGTCAACTTAAAAATAACAAAAGCAGTGTAAAAAATTTAAGTGGCATTTTAAAAGAAATGCATGACACAAACACTATAGATTAATTTGAAAAGCAAAATATATTTCTTTGGAGTGGTGTACTTTCTGTGAAGAAATTTAGAGGCAAGTGAATAATGCTTTATTGTGATTTATTTATTTTATTCTCTTGAGGGTTTACCACCTATGCAGAGAAAAGCTATTGTATCTGTGAAAAATTATCCCCAAAATAGATAATAGAGTTTTAATCTTAATGACATGCCAAGAAGCATTAAAAACCCTAATCATGTCTATTGCTCATGGCAAGTAATATAAAAATTGGTGATGATTCACAAATGTTTTCATACCATATTCTTGTATGGGTTCTTAAGGTTTTACGCCACCAACCCCTGATTTACCACAATAAAATGAGTGAAATAATTTCCTCAAAATTTTTGGAGGAGTTTATTGGAAAATAGTAAAAAAGGTCATTAAATGATTAATACAGCCCTAAAATGAACACTCCACAGAACTCACGACCACCACAGCACTACTACGGAAGGAGCTACCATGTGTGAGCATGCCAGATCCCAGGCAGTTCACTGGATACTTCCTGTGGGGTGGATCCTTTAGTCCCCACAGAAAATTGTGACCCTTTATGTAAATGATGAAACTGAGTCTCAGTGAGGTGAAATGTCTTGCCCAAGATCACACAGCTAGAAAGTGCAGATCCTAGGTGATGTGTTCGAATGGACAAGTTTCTTAAAAGCTCCCAATTATTTTGCAAAGATACCATAAACCCATAGTGTTTAAAAGCCCTCCAGAGCTGTTGGAAAATCTGCTTTAAAAATCATTAATTGACAGATGAAACTAATAGATGTCATTGTCCCAGAGTGATTTGTTTTTGATTCAACAAATTGCCATTTTCAAGTGACAACAAATTGACACTCATCTTACAAATCTATGAGGAGAAAGACACCGCTGTTATTGAAATGGGTGTTTACAGCAGACAATAACAGACTTGATTTCCAGTGGTTTCTATATTTTTGCAGTTCCTGGGAGCCACTGAATGATTGGAAGAGTCTCTTGTTACATAGTGCAACTGGCAGAATTAAATTGTTGGGCTGATATTTGTTCTGCTTGAGGATTCTGACAACAGATGAAGCTGATGATGGCAGTGCAAACCACTCAAGGGCTAATATGGACTAACATTCCATTTCACTCTCCACAAGATCTCCCTTGCATTTATATTAGCACTAATATAAAGCATTGGCAAATTCTCTGCAACACTATAACAGAACTAAGAAGGGAAAGATGAGGGAGGGATATACTGACCATTATGAATGAGGCCCTACAATAGCTACTTTTGTGGAAAGATAACAGTAAGCATTCTATGAATAGTCCTAAGGTGAAGGTTAATCATTTAACAATTACAAATGACAGTGTGCAAAAATATTGGCAGGATTTTTCAACTATGATGAAATGCAAGAATGTAAAGTTCACACATGAAAGGAATACAGATTCACACCTACTGATAGATACTAATTCAATAATGTGGGCAGATACATTTATTTCAAGAAAATAATTAGATCTGAGATAAATCAATAAAGGCTAAATAGGTCCACCTTCTTTTTCAAGATTTTCTTTTCTGCTATGGACATACATTATTTTAGAATATTTGTCCCACATGTAAACAGAAATATGTGCATCATCTGAAAAACAATGGCACTTCAACAATGCATTAATTTTCCAGTGATTTACTCCATTAGTAAGAAAATATTTTAGGACATGCAGACTCTGTGTATAGGTGGTGCGTCTATCATAGATGTATTACACATAATTTCCTACTCTCCAATCTCACTCAAGAACTCATCAGCTACTCTGAGGTGCAATGTATCAATTCTGTCAGGGGCATCAATAGTTCAAACTTACGCTGACAGTTCCTTGCATCAACTGCGTCTCCAAAATATCCATCAGCACAGTGCTCACAGTACCGGCCTGTTGTACCTGGCTTACATATCAGACAGGCGCCAGACAAGCTGTCACAGCTGCCAGGGATGGAGAAGTCAAGGTTGTCATTGCATTGGCATGGCTGACATGATCCTCCAGCTACAGAAGGTTGTCCAAAATAGCCTTCTGCACACCTAAGGCAAAAGAATTCATCAGTGAGTATTTGGGAGGAATTAGTGAAACCCATCAGGGTAATACTTACTACATATTTTTCACACTATCCCTCTCTCAGGATACATTTTCTTTTTAAGTGTTCCTTTTCTCAAATGCAAGATGATTAAAAGTGTTTTTCCACAACTGTAGTGTAGATACAAGATGAAATCCTGCCAGCCCCACTAGTAATTAGATTTCAGCAAGGAAAAAAAAAAATCTTGTTACTGGCACTGAAGACGAGACCAAAGCATAATAAGAAATCTGCTCCTGACATTTTAGAGGAATCCACGTCCATGTTGGAAAGCCTTTGTAGTACAACACGTTATATCTATCTACTCCAATTGGTGGTTTCCTGTACAAATATGTAAGGTTCATATTTTTTGGCTTTTGTTGAAGCAAGAGCTTTTTATGAGAAAACAGGCTCATAAGGAAATTCAGTAGTGAGAATTCCAAAATTTATTAAATAGAAAATTATAACTCTAAAGGGTCTCTTTATTATTTGGGTGGAAGCTATGGGTATCTTTACATTAACAATAGGTTTGTATGTGTTTGCATACCCAAACAGAGGCAGATTTTCATTGAAGAGTCTTTACTGAGAAGTACATGTGCTTATACTAGTACTATGTTAACATGCTGAAAGATGATGCATAACTGTGCCACAACTCGTATTAGCAAACTCTAGTTTTTAAAAAAGGACTAATAACTATTTTAGATATTATTGGAAAAACAAGTTTATTTATTTATGAGGCATGGCAGAGATTTTAAAAATTATAGTATAAAATTATCCTTTCTCCCTATGTTATATTTAAAAATGCTACTTCATGCTACAGATGCACAAATACATCTTTATAGGAAGCATCTATTTATATTCTGCTCTGTCTTCTCTTTCAATTACATTTGCTCTTGCTTCCTATTAAGCCACACTTGCCAAAAGAGAAGCAAAACAGTGTATCTGAAATATTACAGTCAGGTTAGCTCTGTTATCTGCACTGTGTTAGCAACATAAAATGACTTTTTCAACAAAGTTCAAAATTGAAGGGGAACAAAAACCATGTGGGAGAATATAATTTCTATAGTACACTACTATTATTCGCATCTACTCACAGATGTATAAGTAATTGTGTAGAGAAATGCTCTCTACCAGTCAAAGAAGAAATAGTTTAAATCCAGTATATCATAGAAGGATACTTTAATAACATCACAATTATGGTGCAAAGTCATTAATTCAGTCCAAGTTTTCTAGAACACATATTGATGCAATAAGTCTTGCAGAATTAACCTTTTATCATAATTTTTAAAATGATATTAATTTTAAAAATTATATTTATAAAAATTTTATAAATCATTTTATATAATTATGTATAAATATTGCTTGGAAAAACATTGCCACCCACAAATATAATTGCTAATTAATTGTTTTTTGTAAAATGTGAACTAATGTTTGAGTGCTTAACATTCTCCCACAATCCCTTCAGGGTGGTATTTGACAAACATAATAGGACAATCCTTTTGAATTTTAACCCAATTCTTCTTGCCTTACTTGATATTCAGAGCTTATGATCACGCCCAAATGTATCTCATTTTGTTTACCATTAAGAGAGTGACTTTGCTTCTCTAGAATAACGACTTTTCAATGATCATTATCACAGTCAACAAAAACCCATTATTTTCGGCTCACTTTCCTCAAAATGACTTACTGCCCTCAGGAGAGATGGTGTTCTATAACAAGATCTGGAAATTTTTCTCAACACAGATACCAATTAATAAGTCTACAATTCTCCCACAATAAACACACACACACACACACACACACAAAACACACCTCAGTCCATGAGAAAATTAGAGTAACTGAAGAAGTATCAAACTTTTTTTTTATTGTAGAACATATACTTACTGATTATACATGATAGATAATCCATATGTCACTTTATTGAAAGTGTGCATTCAAGTTTTATTACTGATGGATATGTACATGGGTTTCTATACATAGATTAGTATTCTTAGATACTTATAAAGATGTTTCAATAGAATTAAAAAGTGATTCTAACGTCAGTGAAAACAATACTGTTAACCATATAGCTTTTATTAATAATAACAGTGCTGTATAGTCTGATCAAATAGGACTCATTTAATAAAAATTGGTGTAAATCACAGTCCATTGGACCTTTCCAAATCCTTATTCTTAGAATTTTACCCTACCAACATTACTTGTAATTAAAAATCTGAAGTCCTCTCATTTTCATATGCAAGACAGAATGAGGATTTTTTTTTAAAAAAAACAAAGAGCTTATTGAATTTCTTGCTAGAGAGGAACACCTTGACATAACAAAGTCACTGTTCCATTCCATATTTGCTAACTTTTTTCAAATAAAATTGCAGTATTTTAGAAAGAGACACTTTAAATATAAATGATACTCCAGATAACACATGCAGATATGTAATGACTTAGAAGCAATATAGAGGAAGAGAGACCAAGATAGAAACATGAGATAGAATAGAGACAGAGATGGAGATGGAGATGAAGATTAGAGAAAGAGATAGAAATAGAGATAGAGATAGAGATAGAGATAGAGATAGAGATAGAGAGATAGAGATAGAGATAGAAAGACTGGCAGAGGTGGATAGAGATAACAGTAAGAAGAAGAAAGCAACCTTGGTGAGATTGTTATCTCACTCTACTCCATCATTTCTTCAACAACTTTTGGCTAAAATTGCGGCATATGTTTCCATTATATATGAACTGAAAAGAATGCTTAAATCTCCCTAAGCAAATTAGACAAGCTCTTGCCCCCCCCCCCCACTCCTTCCTCAAACATCTTCTGTGCACTATTACATAATACTAATACAAATAAGGCACAGTCTTTGTACTGTGAAGAAGAAAGACATACTTAAAAATGTAGCACTGAATGTCTAGAGATAAGCAAATACTGTTTTGCAAGCATAGAAAAGAGCAACCAACTCATACTAAGATTAATTAAGGACGCTTTTAGGAAGATAGCTGAATTTTAAGAGTTGAACAGGCAGAGGGAACAGAATTGGCAAAGGCACAGAGGAGGGTGGCTGAAATATAAATGGCTGTGCAATATTTCTGTAGTTTACCTGCTTATACAGTGCCTTTCTACAAATTAGAAAAAATGGTTTTCTCTGGGCATATGCAAAAAAAAAGGAGGAAATAATGGGCACAGCAAGAAGGGGGCACATTGGATTTGATCCCCTAATCCAGGGGTCCTCAAACTTTTTAAACAGGGGGCCAGTTCACTGTTCCTCAGACCATTGGAGGGCCGGACTATAGTTTAAAAAAAAACTATGAACGAATTCCTATGCACACTGCACATATCTTATTTTGAAGTAAAAAAACAAAACGGCAAAAACACCCGCCTGTGGCCCGCGGGCCGTAGTTTGAGGACGCCTGCAATCTGTCCATTGGTTGAGTCCTTTTGTGCAATGTGCAAACTGTGAAACTACATACGCAGCCCTTTGAAACCTCACATGGAGCCATAGTTTTGCTAATAGTACTACCAAGTAAGTATAAGTGTCCCTCTTTTCTTATTTCTGCAACTTTTTTCTCAAGGGCATCCAGGACTCAGGGGCTCAAGCAGACTGAAACACGAGTAGAATCTCACCAGCATGGTGATCAGATGACAGTTAGCCTTGATTCAGACTCAGGCATTTCTGAAGCAGAGAACAGCTAACTGGAATTTGGGACTTAAAATTTAAAAAAACAAAAAAGAACTTTTTTGACATTGAATATGAATCATGTGGATAAATTGTCCGTGAATTTTCAAAATATGAAGCAATTAGATTCAAATAACTTCTGCATTCTTAGTAGCAAGTGTGAAATTAATCTTAAATTTGACCTCTCTCTTCACTTAGTGAGGAGTTATTCAAAGTTGGCCAGGTAGGGAGGGGCCAGGGTTTAAAGGGTCTGTGTATCTTATTAATTTCTCTTGATGCTCCAACACTCATCCCTTTTTGCCTTGCTTTTCAATTTTTCTCCTCTTGTCCAGATGATAAAAGACTAGAATCTTAGCAAAGTGCCATGATAAATACCTCATCCCTGACTCTCTTCTTATGTGTTTCAAACATTCCCCAGAAGAAAGCAGTGATATACATATTAATCTTCACTCGAGGTTATTTTTTACATTGATTTTTAGAGAGAGAGGGAAGGAGGGAGGAGGCTGGGAAGAGAGAGACATCAACATGAGAGAGACACATTGGTTGATTGGTTACCTCCCGCAGGAGCCCCGGATGGGGGTCAGGGATGGAACCTGCAATTGAGGTACATGCCCATGACTGGGAATTGAACCCACAACTCTTGGGCCCCAGACTGATGCTCTAACCATGAATCAAACCAGCCAGGGCAAAGTAGTGATATCTTAAAGTATTGGTGCTTTGGCCTCAAGTGAGTTTCCTAAAACTCTAACTAGAGTTCTACATGTAACAGACTTGCAATTACTATTTTGGCATATCTTGTTTTGCTATCCTCCTTTCCGTTAATTTTCTTCATTCTCTCATTTCAAATAGCAAAGGTCATCTTGTGCTACATGACAGAGTGAAGGGATCTGATAGTCAAGAAAGCAGCCCATTTAGGAATCGTCTGGACTCCAGGATCTGAAAGTCACAATTTTTATGAATGTGGCACCTTCTCCTGAAATTCAACCCCAAAGAGAAAATGAGATGGACATGCAAAGGCAGATGGAGAAGTAGTGATGAGAGCAGAGGTGCTGGTGAGTCCCAGTGTGGAATGAAAGCAGCAGAATGAATCCTGTGCCCCTGTGTGGTGTGAAAAGATACACAGAGATATTAGAACCGAAGGGAAAGGTAATCAAGAGGACATGGAAAAGGAAGAGGTCAGCAGAAACACACTCGGATGAGTTACTCGGGACTGCTTTGGCCCTTCATATGTTTATTACCTAAAATATGCACATAGTCACACATGTGCAAGCATGCTCACACACTCAAGCACTCAGCCTTTTGGTATATAGAATCTGGGTTCAAGCCTGGAAGTGGAGAGGAGAGGGGGAAAAACTCACTTTTTTTTTTTTAAAAAAATTGATATCTAACTGACATATAACATTGTATAACTTTAAAGCTCTCACAGCTCCCACCTGTGGCTAATTAAGTATCGAACTGAAAATAAATTGAGGTAAAGAATGTAAGGTTATAATTCCTGTACACCTGAGCATTCTTGCAATATGATAAAAGCAGGGACTGTATGGTCACTTAAGACTCTAAATGTTGAGTTCAACAAATTGAACAGATTTCCTCGCTCCAGACATGTCAGAACTTTTAACATGTTAATAAGTATTTCCCAAGATTACATGATCACAGAATTCTATTCCTAGAACATCTATGGTTTGGGGAACACTGCCTTGGTTTTCCAGTGCTGATATTATGTAGATGATGTGCATAACCTGATTGCAGCAATCACTTATAGAATAGTTTTAATGACAAGTTTTTTTTTTTTTATTATCTCCTCCTTTCCTTAACCCTTATTCCCTTCCCTTCCACTGAAGCCTACGTATCTCAGAAAATGTTTCTCCTAAATATTTATGGACCCAACTAAGGGACTTTCTGGCTTATATAAACACAGAGAAATGATAAACCCTGAACATTCTTGGAAAACCCTAATCCAAATTCTTGCTAGAAAATCATACATCTATATAAGTTATTTTTACTGGAAAACTTGAATTGGAGATAAGACATGCCATTTGATAAGCTGCATATGTGTGTTTCCATCTTTAATCAGATTAATAAAGATTTCAGATTGGAAATCATGCTTTTTGTCAAGAATTTCTCTCCTTGGTGATTTTTATTATTCAGATTGGAATTCTCTCCAGAATCCATTCGACCACTCTTACCAAAGTTAAAGCTGTGAGCTGCTTGTGGGCAAGGACTGTACTATGCATCTGTTTATATTCTCTGTCCAGCCCTGTGCCTAGCACATGGTAGTTGCTAAACAAATGTTTATTAAACAAAATGTAATATTTTAAAATGATAGATGGTTCAGAAACTAGTATCTAACATAGAACACACAGAACATGAAGCAAAGCAACATTAGAGACTATGCTCATCTTATGTACGTGGATTTAATGGCTTTGTATGACAGAGCAGCTGTCATTGTCCACTTGCTAAAATAATAATAATAAAGGTTGCCTGTCATCAGCTGAAGTGTGTGTGTGTTGGGGTGGGGGGGACATCAGGCATTTGATGTAAATCTGTCTTGGAAATGGTATGTTCTGCAATTATCATAAGTGATATACACGTGTCCTCTTATTTTAAACACAATTAAAGACCTTCCATTTCTCGATGGCAAATAAATCCTTCTTACTTCAGTTCTGTTAGTCCATTACTCATTTACAGACGCTGCCATAGTCACAAATAGTACTTGCTGCTGCTAGGAACTGTCATTGGCACTTTGCCCACGGACTGCTAGCTGCCAGCTCAGTGCTCTCTGGGAGAATGGCCCCTGCTTCGTCCATGCACCCTGGTTGCAATAGGGGTGATGGCTGGCAGGAGGACAGGAGAAGACAGGCAGAGACAGCCCTCTGTGGTGTTAGCTTCCGTGATGATGGTGAAAGCAGGTCATGTCTTCTGCCTCCCATCCTAACCCTGCTCCCTGGGATGACAGCAAAGGGGGCTATTTTCAGTGCTAAAACCAGAGAGGTGTCGTTGTGTTTTGAATGGTATCAAGGGAGAATTCTGTACCATTTTCATACTGAAACTGAAATCCAGAAGAACCTTTTCTTCAGAAAGACTTCAGGAGGGAAAATAATTACACAAATTACATACAATAATATCTATGGCTCCACGGCAAAGCAGCCTAGTGACATCAACAGGAATTACAATGCTGGCTCTGAAGTCCTCAGAAGAGGATATAAACCATGATAATAAATCACATTTTATTTCTGTTTTCAAATTATATTTAAGGTAAATTATGAACTACTTGCTAAACTATGAACTACACAGTTAAGCCACAATTTAAGGACAAAAAGCTAATTAGAAAGCTAAAAAGAAATGGTGGCAATGTAGGCAGTTGATAAATCTTAAAGTGCATGACTTTCCACTTGAGCAATACTTTCTCGGAAGTTTGTAGGTTAATGCTTAACTTTTAAGATTAAAACATTAATCACACATTCTCTGAGTGGAGATTTACAGAGAAATTTCTAGAGAATAAATAAACTATAAAAATATAATGTATCTGTTGGACAAGTGTGGTGAGAAACTTTATTTCATTTCACTGAGTGTGGCGGTGGATAGTACAAAGAATGATAATGCCTGTGGTTTCATGGCTCCCCGGGTAGAAATCATTTTGAAAGACAGTGGTGCTCGCGCTTACCTCTCGCAGCGTGGTCCTGCGTACCCGACAGGGCATTCATCACAGATCAATCCAAGACTTCGGTCTAAATGGCACGTCGGGCTAAAGCTATGTTGATGTTGTTGGGAAACAACAGGGACAAGGGAGAAGCACATACACAAAGTCATTAGCGGCATCTTTTCATTTCTCTTTCTCCTGTACTGCTGTGACAAAAGGATACAGGCTGGTCATTCTCGTCTCATAGACAGAGATTAGGGTCTGGCCAATCGAGGATGAAATAACATTGCTATTTCTGCAGACGTGAATATAGCCCAATAGAGAGCAATATTCCAGTGACATGTTATTAACTGACTTTTGACTGTTCTGGGTCCGTGATCACCAGTAACAAAGTGGGACTGTCCTGCTTCTTTCTAGGGATTCCCAGGCCTGGCAAAATAGAGCCTCACATTCGTTCTCTGCAGCCAAATTCTTCTGAAATTGAAGCCTCCCAGAAAAATGTTAGAGATTTTGGAAAGTTCACTATATGGTTGTGGAAGTGGTGGTGGGAATGATGGTGGGAATGGGGTTCCTACTTAAAAGTACTGCTACCAAAGGTGTGTGCATGAACATGTGTGCATGCTTTTGTGCATGCATGTGTGTGCACATGTGTGCATGCATGTGTGCAGGCTGCTGCCCATATGTACTCATGGGCAGGCTGTTAACACAGAAGGAAGCCTCCAAAAAGCTTTCACAAGAGATCAACCGTGCAATAATAAAACCAAAGGAACTAAAACAACATTTCCATTTCTCATCTTCTGGCATGTCCCAAAGTTTACCTCTCCTGTTGCACATATTTCCCATGTGGGTCTGAAGGAACAGAGTTGAACACCAAGTCAAAAACCAGCCAAGTAGCTAACTGCATGTGAGCTTTAGCCTTCAACAATGTGTTCAACTCTGGCCACACTTCTTTGCCTTGTGAGAGACACCTCTCATGCATGAACCCTTACCCCAAAATTGACAGATGGCTCTCTGAAGAGCCATCAACCATTTCACGTTCTGTAAATTCTGCTGCTCTACCATTTTAAAGGGAAATGCCCCCAATTAATCTTTCTCCTATTCTGTCTTCCCTAAATAGATTTATTTTCTATTATATATGACAGGATAATTCAGTAGAGGCTTGCTTGACGGCCAACTGAATTAGAGAGAGAACAACAAATTAAACATTGCAAGGCCCGGTCTCGTTCCGCTCCTGACACTTGCATGACTTTAGAATACTTTCTTCACTTGTGCAGATCGGATCACGGGTACTATTATGAATAATATTCTTCTGGGTTAACTCACAGTAGCCCTCAAAGATTTAATAATCCTAATTTTTTTATAGTAGCAAGCTATCAGAACCAAGTAGTTTTATCATTTTAAACATTTCCACTCAGTGGAAAGTCTAAATGAATCTGTTGAGATATAGAGTGGGGTGGGGGTGGGGAGCTTGGTCTCTGATATCTTGAGTTTACAAATATTACCCAGTTAAAATATTCCACGTTAAGGGGTTCTGGTGGCTGCCATTAACAGCAGAACCAAGACACACCCAGCCTGAGCTCTGTGAGAGGAGAAGCATCTTTTAGAGGCAGCCTGTGGCTTGCCACCTGTGACCCCCAGGGAGCTCACTGTGGGTGAGTCTCTTGGCAGGAGTATGGCTGCACTGAAGAGACGAGGCACATGTAAAAGTGAAAAGAAACAGGATTTCCCTTCCTCACCCCGTGATTTGCTATTGTTTTCACACATAAAAAGAAGGACTGGATTTTGACAAATTTAAAAAATGTGTGTATGCCTTCTTTAAAGATTGGCATTCTCTAACTATCTCCTCATCTCTGGAAAAGGTTTCCCACCCACGTGGGACTATAGTGATTGAAGGAAAAACACACCAATTCTTTTTAAAAATCCTAAATCTGTTTATCGTAAGTCATGTTAAAGGTGCTTGGCAAGGTTTCTGACACTTTAAAACTAGGTATAAAATAGATTTCAAATTTCTAATATATTCATGCATTGCTTAAAGCTGACAGAAGTAAAGCAAAATGCTGTCACTGACAAAAGTCAATACTTTTATTTCCCAGGAAAAATTTAAGCAATGACAATAATATATAAGATTTCATTAGCTCTTTACATTTTCAGAGTGATTTTTGCAAATAATTTTATGGCATTTTCCTCAAATTGTATGAGCTGCAGACATACTTTTCCTCGCCCAAGGTCATAGCTAGGAGAATTTAGCATGGGAACCAAGGCTTCTGAATTCTAATCTTATGCTCTCTTCTCTCTTTATCCAACCAGCATTAAACCCACTTATAAAAAAGTGTGTGTTTAAACTTTTAATCATTTAAATACCTGACAGAATACATTTAAACAAAATGTCCTCATAAAATATAACTGCATTTGTGCTTCAATGTTCTTTAATCAATATAAACTGAGGGTTCACTCCCTGATCACTATAATGGAATATATAGTTATGAAGCAAATGGCATTAAATACCAAAGATGAGAGTGAAAAATACACATGGAAAACAAAAAATGTCTATAGAATTTAGATTGGGAATTGCAACAAATTGATCTGATTTTGGCCAAAATAAGAAGCTAACTGTTCTGTGACAGAACAAGGGAACTGTAAGATCGTTGTTGACTTCAAGTGCTTCCAAGATTATGTCATTTGACTCTAGTTGGCCAGCTCTTCATGGCAGAGGGAGTGTTTTGCTTCCTGAAGTATCTACTACATGCCACAGAACCCAAAAAGAGCAAGCATTTCCACAAATAAGTAGAGGAAGAGAAGCTAATTTGGGACTGCATAGTAAAGATATGCACATGGAAATCATTTTTATTAATGGCTGAACATAGAATTTTATATTTATAATGATATGTGTATATATATGTGTGTGTGTGTGTACTATGTATGAATTTGCTTCAAAAATAATTTAATTCTAGCTACCAACAGATGTACATTAAGATAAAATGAATTGCCTGGGTTATGGGCTTGATCCCCAGTAGGGGGCATGCAGGAAGCAGGTGATCAATGATTCTCTCTCATCATTGATATTTCTATTTCTTTCCCCCTTCCTCTCTGAAATCAATAAAAAACATTTTTAAAAAAGATAAAATGAATCAATAAGTTTAAAGACAAAAAAATCCTGAAAAATAAATCAAATCAAAGTGCAAAATTTATTTTGTAAGATTATGTTCATTTGGTAGTGGCAGGTCAACATATGGCTTTGAGCTATCTCACAGCTATTGCAAGAGGGAACAAATTGCCTCTTGGGACTAAACATTCCCTTGATCACTGGCATAACATTTCCATCATTAGGGTTAGACAATCAGGGCATGTTCCTATTGTAGATACAATAAGGAAGAAGAATTCCTTTTATCTAATTGTAACCTGGAACACTTGGGTAGGGCAAGAGAAACCAAAAGGAATTAGAAGCTGCAAAGGGATGAGAAGGAACAGAGGCCTGAGAGGAAGGGGAGAAAATTGAAGGACTCATTTGCTTCATGATTTCGGTTTGGGCCAGATGAATTTTTGACGTTTCTTCACAAGTGTTTTCTTCTTTCAGTTCAGTGATCTCTGTTTTATATATTCTTAGGAAAACCATTAAGCAAACACATGTTTCTTTAATTATCTTCAAATACTATGAAATTTGAATTAATGTCTGTAATTGGGTTTTGTAATTAGAATTGGATTATTTTCTGTCTTTGGATATTATATTTCTCTAAACCTGGGTTTCTCATTCTGCAAAATGAGGTAATATGATCTACTTAATAAAGTCTTTTATGCTAAAAATGTAGGAAAGAAACTCTTACAGTGGCACAGTAAATCATAGCTGTGATTTAATACTTTAAAATGTTTTGCAAAAGTAGATTGATTTGTTTAAATTCTAAGGTACTTAGTCACCCGTTACATAATTAAACTTGCACTTTCTGAGAAAGGAGGCAGGTGTAAACACAAAGAAGGCACACAGATCAACTTTTAGCTAATTACTATAGGAAAAGATATCCATGGTTACAAATAAACTCCAATATTTTACTAGCTTAGCACTAGAAAGGCTTATTTCAAGTTCATACTACATAGCTAATGCTTATTAGTAGGGAACTCTGTTCCACAGATTCATTCAGATATCAAAGAATGGGTATTTCACCACTGTGCCATGCTGCCGCCTCAAGATGGACTCTCATGAGAGAAGAAAGAGCATGGACAATTCTTAACTGCACCTAACCCATTTGCCAGAACTAGTGACATAGCCACAACCTAATTGCAAGAGAGGTTGGAAAAGGTGGAGAAGTCCTTGTACCATATGATAAGCATTACTATCTCTATTATTTTTTCATTATTTAAAAAATAAACTGTTTTCTATGAAAAAAATAAACTGCCTGAGTCCTTACATTTGAGTTAGCACAATGGTTGCCAAACCCCAGGGTCATTTTTACAATCAACATTTACAGTTTGTCTAACCTTAAGTTCTATTAACTATTTTTCTTTGCTTCTCATCAATGTCTCTGAAATTGTTTCTATTTCTATAGCCCCACTGGAAGAAGAACAGAGAGGTGAATATATGGGTTCTAATATTGGTTCTGCCTCAAGCAAGCTGTATGATCATGATCAAGTCATTTAATTTCTCAGGAGTCTAGTTTTCCATTCTGGTTTATGGAATTAGTATGATAGATCATAATCACCCATATGGACATAAAACTTGGTATAGGAAAGTACTCTAAATTATCTAACACACTCTAAAATTTCTAAAGACTGTTGTTGAATGTTTATTTAAATTTACCTTTTGCCTCAGAATATTAGAAAATAATATTTTCTATTAGAACTATTAATTTTAACAATAATTCAATGTGGCCCTGGGGTGAATCTAAGAGTCAGCTCTAGAAGTGGTCCATTCTTTTAGGAAGATAAATTTTAGCATTCCTGATGTACACAAAGAAGTACATATTCATAATATTAGTAGGTAGAATGTATTGAGTATCTGCCTTCTGTCCAGCTTTGTGCCAAGAATGTCTCTAATTTTATTATGTAATTGATGAAAATCTATGATTATAATAACTACTCAAACACATCCAGAGTGTTCAAGGGCAAATAATCATGTGTTATTTTCATAAAATATTTAATCTATAAGCTATGTGATGTCAGAAATTAATTAATATAAAACATTTGAAATATTTATAATTTTATTTGCTTCTCTAGAGATAAATTTCATGATCTAACTACAATCCATAGCTATAGTATATACATCACCAAGATGAGGCTAAGTTAAGAGCAGACACTGTAAATAGTTGATGAAATTTATATATATATATATACACTAGAGGCCTGGTGCATGACATTATTGCACTAGAGGGGGTGGGTTCCCTCATCTTGGCCTGTGCCCTCTCGCAGGCCGGGACCCCTCTTCTGGCTGAGCGGCACTCCCCCTGTGGGAGCACACTGACCACCAGGGGGCAGCTCCTGAGTTGAGCGTCTGCCTCTGGGTGGTCAGTGCTCATCACTGCGACCATTTGGTCAATTTGCATATTAGGGCTTTATTATATAGGATATATAATTTAAATATTACATGCTTTTCTATATTTATACATCAAAATAAGTATACCAATACTTATCTCTATCTCCCTACACATCTGTTTTATTTAGCAATGTTATGTAAGAAATTTAGATCCAAAATGCTTGTGATCTATAAGATTTATGATCAGAGATTAAATAGATAAGTCACCAAGGTAAAACCATCATTAAGCTTTAACTTATAGATGAAGGTTGCAGCAATCTCTAGCTGATTTCTTTTTCTTCTTGATATAGCATACAATCATATTCATATCAATATATCCATATTCAATATATTATGTTCAATTTAGTCTTCAGAGTTTAAAATAGCAGTAATGACTATTTTAAAACTTTTAAAAAGGAGACTTCTTCTAAGATACTGTGTCCCATTATTTAATGATTTTAAAAGAAAACTTAGGTTATTAGATTAAAATAAACTTTTTTTTCATTGCAATTGTGCAGTAAACTATGTTAATTTTCCAAGTTGTTCTAAATTTAAGAGACTTTAGAACATTGGATACAAACTTGCAGGATTTTATAAATAAGTGAATTATCACTGTCCCCCAAAAATGCCACATTTAAAGCTGGAATTTAAAATAGGTTACTACTCTATTCCCGATTCTACTTATAAGGGTAAAAGTATGTACATGTAACCATGTTGAAAAATGAAGGATCTTTAAATACTTGGTATAACTGATATTGCTACTATTGATTTTTAAAAAAAAATCTGTATAATCATACAAAATTGGAATACACAGACTTGAGGAAATACTCTCATTGGGCCCTGGTACCTCAATCCCTTTGGCACTGATGAATAGTTTTCTAACGCTTGCTGACTTTCTCTTTCCTTTCAGAAACACTTAGAACCCATTTTAAGGTAGAAGCATAGTAAACAGAGAAGGACGGGGTATGAATGCCAACTATTACACAAAGTTCTCTCCCTAATGGCCCCTCTGCATTTGTAGTCATGTTGGTCAGACTTGAGGATTAATCCATAAACTCTACATATTCAATTAGTTATGTAATTCTAAAAATGTATTATGCTAAGCTTCATATGGTACTATACATGGCCAGCTCTGCGGGATTGACAGCTGTGCTAGTCCCTATGACTTCCGGCTGAGAAGAAGTGCAACACAAATCAGTGGAGAAAAGCAATCCCTCTGCTTTCTTCAGTGAAAGATAGTGCTGAACAATGGGTTTCGTCTATATTAAGTGACTCTGCAGAATTCATTCAGTCATAGTGAATGAATAGGTTCTCTATTGCACGATATAACCATTCACAAATACACCAGAGAGCAAGGTTCGTGTCAAATTACAGTCAACATAGGCCCCACTAACCATTAATTGTGAAGGGATTTAATTCATTCTCCTATATTCATTATTTTGCAGTAGCTTTCCCTTTTGCCTTCTTCCTCTTCTATGACACCCTTTGTTGCTAAAGGTTCCTTAGTTTTGTGCCCACCCAGGCTCATACCCTAAACTTTGGAAATGATTTGATTACCAATATACATTAACTCAATTTCCCATTTAATTACATTTTTTAAATTTCTTTATTGATTAAGGTATCACATATTTGTCCTCATCCCCCATTCCCATCCTACACCCCTCCCCACACATGCCCCCACCCCCCTGTTGTCCTTAACCGCTGGTTAGGCTCATATGCTTGCACACAAGTCCTTTGGTTGATCTCTCCCCTTTATCCCTACCCTTCTCTACCCTCCCTCTGAGGCCCGACAGTCTGATCCATGCCTCCTTGTTTCTGGGTCTGTTCTTGTTCATCAGTCTATGTTGTTCATTATTTCCCCTAGATGATGTTATCACTCAAAATGCATTGTATTTGTTAAAGAAGTCTGCAATGTATGCTGTAGAGGAAGGAAAACACATGGACTTAAAATTCCAACTCTAATATTTTATTTTAAAACATTTTAATTTATTTTTTAGAGAGGGATACATCGATTGGCTGTATCTCTCTTACATCTTGTATGCACCCTGGGGTATTGAACCCAGGAGCTTGGCATATGCCCTGCCCAGGAATCTACCCTATGACCTTCCAACCAACTGAGCTACACTGTCCAGGGCAGAGCTCTGGTACTTTAGTATTTTATGACTGAGCAAATTACTTGATAATAGTCAGTCCTTATTTTGGGCTCACCATGACCAACGACTGGTTTAGGCGCTTTGTGTATTTTAATTGATGTAATTCTCACAAAAACTGTGTGTGTGTATATGTGTGCATGTGTGTATGTGTGCATGCGGGCATTTGTATATGTTTGTATAAAATATATCTGTTCTTTGGAGTTAGTTTTGAAATTCTGTTTGACTTCCATCTTTATCTACTAAATCAACAAAACTATAGCTAAAGTATTAAAAATTCTGCAGAATAAATAGAGATAACTTTAAATATTTTATGTTTTAAACATATTACAATTCCGAGAAACTTATGCATCTATTTATCGTTTATGTGTGACAAGAGAAAGGGTACATTCCATATAAAAATGCACTTACAGAACTGGATGCCCAACTCTTTAGAGAGGTAAGTTTGTTACTCACTTATTTGATGGGATATTGAGTGGACAGGCACAGGGCTGACAATCTTCAGCAGTTCCTTTGGTAGGATCGCCATAGAAACCAGGAAGACATTTATTGCAATATGGGCCACCTGTGTGATCTCTACAGTTCTGAGAAAGAAATGTACATCAAAGTTTATTATTTTGGTCTCAAGCAACATGTTACCAAAAATAGGTCTGCAGAGTCATTAGTCTGTTCCCTGCCAGGAATAATAATTTTCCACATTAAATGGTCAATTTTACAGCTGGGAAATAGCATTAGAAGTTAATTTAATACATGCTAATTTTAGCATATGCAACTTATGAAAAGATGATTGAAATTAATTATGGTTTTTTGTCATAATGCAAATCTTATGTCCTTCTTTCTTTAGATTGAATTTTTTTTTTCTTGAGGAAATACATGTGCTTGTTCATGCACATGTAAGTATGTATAGTCATAGAGAATGAATAAAATATGTTCAATGGGAACTGTAGCTGATTCTAGGTAAAAATTCAATTGTTCAGCTTAAAACTGCTGATTTAATGAGAACTGTGGCTAATCAAACATATCCTCTGGGACTATAACCCTCTTACTTCAGAGATTAACTTGGACCTCAGTGGGCTCTGGTGAATTGCACAATGCATTAATGTATTACATCTGTGAGGAGCTGGTTTGACGCATATTAAACAATGAGAATATTGAAAAAAAATTTAAATATATTCCAATACATATTGAAACCACAAGGCACATAACAATTTCCCTAAGACAATTTTTTAAAAATATATTTTATTGATTTTCCACAGAGAGGAAGAGAGAGGGATAGAGAGCTAGAAACATCGATGAGAGAGTAACATCGACCAGCTGCCTCCTGCACCCCCCCCCACCAGGAATGTGCCCGCAGCCAATGTACATGCCCTTGACCGGAATCGAACCTGGGACCTTTCAGTCCGCAGACCGACGCTCTATCCACTGAGCCAAATCGGTTTCAGCACCTAAGACAATTTTTTAAAAACTTAAACAGCATTTTTCTGTCAACTAGCAGTTATTAAACCCAGGTTCTTTTCAAAAATAAAAAAAAATAATAATTTATATCTTGATTTCTTCATGTTAATTAAAGTACATTTATCAATTCAGGCTGTGCTCACAAAACTCATCAAGACTGGTTTAAAGGTGAACAATCGAGTTAATCAAGCAGCAGGATTAGCTACAAAACTTTCGATAGCAAAATTTGATAAATTTGTATCATGTTTTGGCATCATGCAGACATAACTTAATTCTTTGGTCTCCAATGGTACAATAAAACATATCTAATGCTTATTAAATATCATATAGTATGGATTCATTATGACTAAAACAAATTTTTTTTTAATTTTTTTTATTAAGGTATTATATGTGTACATATCTTACCATTGCCACCCCCTACACCCCACTCCCATATATGCCCTCACACCCCAGATTTTTGCATCCGTTGGTTATGCTTATATGCATGCATACAAGTCCTTTGATTGATCTCTTATCTCCCCCACCTTTCCCTAACTTTCCCCCTGTAATTTGACAGTCTGTTTGATGCTTTACTGTCTCTGTATACTATGCTGCCATAAAAAATAAAAAAATAAAATAAAAAAAGAAGGAATTCTCATCATTTGCAGCAACCTGGATGGAATTGGAGAACATTATGTTAAGTGAAATAAGCCAGTCAATGAAAGAAAAATACCACATGATCTCACTCATTTATGGATAATAAAGAACATTATAAACTTGAACAAAAAGATAGATAAAACAAATTTTTAATTTTACAAACATTTATGATTATAATTTTTTCTCATGTTGAAAAGAGTTCCTCAGAGCTTACGGGTATAAAAACTTTATTGTTATGATCAATAACCAAATAGGAAATAGCTAAAATATAAATTCATTTTAAACTAAAGTAAAATGGATGACCATTGTGATAGCCACCCTAATTTAATGAAAATCCTAAATTATTATTTACTTCAGTATATCTTTTAAGTATATATTTCAGTATATTTCAAAGAAGTTCAATTTTAATTACATTTAGGGAGTGGATTTAATAAAAACACACAGTAATACACACTTTTGAACATAGCTTGTTATGTTCCCCAGGGAGAGAAACAGATTCTTTATCGAGCAGAAGATATTAAATGAAAATCCAATCATTTAACTCTCTGAACCTCTCACTTTCATTCTGCAAAATGAGGGAGCTAAAGTCCATGATTTATGGAGTTTTCAAACTCTGAAATCCCATGACAGTTTCACAACCACAGGTGAAGAGGTAATTCTTTAGTATCTGGTTATACTAGAAAGTTGGTTTTTCTTTAAGGTATTTTAAATTCTGTCTCGAATTTATTTAGTAACCCTCTTTCAAAGATAGCATAGAGGTTAACTTCACTATCAACAGTTGTCTAAATAAGCATATTTGGATGGAATGTGCAAACCATGATTCAGTTTGAAGAAAGGCTTTCTTCTTTGACTTCATCTCTGTATTAGTTCCTTTCAGTTTCCAGGTTTAGCTCACATTGTCTATTACTAAAAAAATGTATGTTTTTGCAATGATCTTTGCCTATTATCATAATGACATGATCAAAATGATTTCTTCAAAGACTTAGGGGTTTTAAAAAATAAAATCATAAAACTGATTGTCTTAACCTTGTTGAAAATGGTATTTCCAAAACTTCACTGGAAATCTGTACAACTCAGAGATGCTGTTTGTTTACTGATTTAAAGGAGAAATAATATGTAGCAGCTTCTTATATTTCCTAATGTCATATTTCATTTCATGGAAATAATAAAATCAATCTTAAAACTCAACTGTCTTTGCAATTATAACTATAAAGTTGCTTTAGATAACAACATACTGGAAATTAAGTTGTAAAAGATAAAAGGTTCGCTCTGATGACTTTACTCTGGTTATTTTCACAGATGTCCTGCTACACAAGTGGTTTCCAAATGTCTGTTCACATCACATAGCACAAGAATAATGAGAAGGAGAGAGTACACAATCTTCTCATGTGGCTCTGAATGTTTCCTGGGTCACTTCAAATGGACTTTGAGTTAAAATGACTTTTTCATATAGGTCCACACTATAACAGAGGTATAGGTTTTGAACTAATATAAAAATCTATTTTAGTTAATTTATAATCAGATTTAAAAGCCAAGGTAACTAAAAAATAGTTTACCTATAAATTTCATAACTTATCTTTTTAATGCTAGGGGAAAACATCTATATATATAAAAAGGCAGTGACCGTAATGACCAAAGGTTCAACCTAACACTGAAAATCAGTCCTGCAGTCAGTGCTGGGTTGCCGTGGCAACCCAGCACTAACTGCTGCTGCTGTTGCGGGTGCAGCGACCCAGCACTGACTGCTGAGGGAGCTGCAGATCAGGCCCAGAGAGAGGCCTGGAGAGAGAAGCAGGGTCTGATCCGTAGCCTCCATGGCAGCTGTTGATCAACCGTTGCCTCTCTATTTCTCTCTGGGCCTGGGCAGCAGCGTGCCTCTCTTTCTCTCTGGGCCTCCATGGGGGCTGCTGATCAGCCCCACCTCTCTGATCAGGCCCAAAGATAGGCCCGGAGATGCTGACTGGAATAGAAACCAACCAATCAGAACTAAACCAGGGTGAACAGTGAGGAGCCAATGGCTGCCTAGGAGGCAGAGCTTTTGACACTGACTGGCATAGAAATCAACCAATCAGAACCAAATCTGGGTGAACTGCAAAGGCAGAGCCTAATGTGGGGGCTGAGGAGGGATTTTAAGGCAATTGAGGGTGAGATCAGGCCAGCAGGGGAGGGCAGTTTGGGGCAAGATCAGGCCGGCAGGATAGGGCCATTGGGGGCAAGATCAGGCCAGCAGGGGAAGGCAGTTGGGGGTGAGATCAGGGAGGCAGGGGAGGGTTTTAGGGGCAATCAGGCAGTCAGAGGCAGTTAGGGGCGATCAGGCCAACAGGGGAGGGCCCTTGGGGGTGAGACCAGGCTGGCAGGGGAGGGCAGTAGGGGGCAACCAGGCCAGCAGGGGAGGGCAGTTGGGGGCAAGATCAGGCCGGCAGGGGAGGGAGGGCAGTTAGGGGTCATCAGGCAGGCAGAGGCAGTTGGGGGCAAGATCAGGCTGGTAGCGCACAGCAGTTGGGGGTGAGATCAGGCTGTCAGGGAGGGCAGTTAGGGGCGATCAGACAGGCAGACAGAGGCAGTTAGGAGTGATCAGGCAAGCAGGCAGGCAGAGATGTTAGGGGAGATTGGGTAGGCAGGCAAAGGGTTTAGGGGCAATCAGGCAGGCAGGAAGAGGCAGTTAGGGGCCATCAGGCAGGCAGACAGAGGCAGTTAGGGGCCATTAAACATTTCATTAGTAGAAAGCCTCAAATAACCTTTGCTCCCTCCTTTTCCCCCTCCTAAAAATATGTTGAATGACACTATTTTATTCTTAAAAAAAAAAAAAAAAGACTTCTATCCTTAGAAATATCACAAAACCAAATGGGCCAACAGAATGATCTGTTTTAATACTAATGAATTCAACATGAAATATTACTTTGAGAACATTCCAAGCCTGGTGCCACGATATTTTTATTTTTGTCTTTCTAGGTTTAAAGAAAGCAAATCCGTATTCGTTATGAGCTGAAATTTCCTATTGCAAGTTAGTGAAGGTATTTAAAGGTAACAATATTTTCCCCAAGGTACATTTTAAAAGTCTTATGGTATAATTAGAATCAAAATCACTTAGTCTTTCTATTCATAAAAATGCCATTTTAAAAATCTACTGCTCTACAAATTAAGACTATTATGTTTTATACTGCAATGCAATTAAACAATCTAATATAAGAAAACAGAAAGAGCATCAATAGTTCTAAATGCCAAATTACATAGAAACAAAAGCCTTGAATTTTCATTTTGGATTTTTCCCAGATGCTTTTAAGTAGAAGAAAAAGGGACAAAATGAGTAAGAGAAAGAGAGCACATTAAGAAATACAGAAAACACAGTCTGCCTGAAATTCTACAGGGAAATGAGAGTATGATATCCTCCTAAACTGGCACCGTTTCAAACTGTGTTTCTGTAAGACTAATGAAATGAGAAGTGTTGTTTCAAGCTTCGTGCCATGTCAGACAATATAAAACTAACATGCCCTTGAGTTGATCAGAATGGTCTAAATTCTCCAATCCAAAGCCTTCTTAGCAGGATAGAAAGTGCTCTTTGTAGAGCTGTTTTTCTTGTTAAAAGTGTAGACTTAATTGTAAGAGTAAACAGCTCTGATGAATATGTATTGCATATATTTATTATTTTAATCTATATATGATGCCTTGTATTTAGTTAAATGCTGCAATTTAAAAATAAACATACATGCAGTATGCTCTCATTTTCAAAGTCAAAACAAACAAACAAATTGTGGCTATTGCATAGGTGTTCTTTTACTTTCCATGCTATGAGGATACAAATCATTTCCTGTTAGAGAAGTACGGTCTATGTTTGGTAGATTTATGGAGGGGATTAAAACCATGCATTTTCATGGTAGATGTGTACCTTAGTCATTAGTTACATTTTATTTTGATGTACCTGATCCTAATTCAATTTTTAGCCTAATAGGAAGAAACACTTCCTAATACCTGTTATTCTGGGAGAGCACATATGAAAGAGCATTCTCAACTTCCAACCCCGTTCAATATGAAGATCTCTGTCAAATCACTTCTTGATTCAAGTGTTTTAGGTCACGAAGGTATTGATTGAAGTGCAGGGCCTGTGGAGCTGATTTCAGCCTTGTCAGTCAGCATCCACAAAGAAGAAAGCACTTACCAGGCATTCTGCAGTGATGTCATCACAGGAATCCGCATGACCAAAGCATTGGCAAGGTTCACAGATGCCACCAAAAATAGTGCCGTTAACTCGTCTGTGCCTAGGCCAACAAGACTAAAACAAAGATAATGTTTCAAGTAAGTCTCAGGAATTTTTTTTTAGTTTTTTTTTTGTCTTATATGGGTAAAGAAAAATATTTAGGCAGCAAACTCAACAAATGTGCTTGTCAAAGCTTTGCTGAGTTATTGAAACATTGCTACAGAGCTATTCCTCCTGACATTGGAGCTTCGTACTGACCTTAGCGTTATTGGCAGGTATGAGATTAGAGGAAGCATTAGCTTGGAGTCTCTTCTGAAACAGCAAAATAAAGCAGAGATATAAAGAATTGAAATGTGACAGTCTTGAAGTAAAAAGCACAGACAAAAAAAGAAGGAAAAGTGCCGGAAATAAAAGCAGCCAACATAAAAGGATTCTTAAAAGAACCTTAGCCTACCTTGGCAACTAATGTCAACCCAAGGAATGTTGATTCTCTGGAATGCACTACCTTTCCCACATACTAACTACCCTTAACTCGATCACTTTCAGAAAATCTTCGCAATAATTTGGAAGGCAACCCACTCTTACATTTGATTACATACACTGCTAACTTCTCCACATACATAAATTATATATTTCATTCTCAATTTCCTTCATCCTATTATCCTTTATCAATTTTACACAAAAAAAGTCTATGATTTATTTATTATATACTTCATGTTTTGTTTTATGGTAGTATCCTACTAGAACTTTATATTCATTATTTTTTTAAGTATGAAACACTTTACCAGATAAAACCAGAATTCTGATTAAAAAAGGATATTTGGGTCTTAGAATACCTGTGTGTCCATGCCAGCTCTAAGACCACGATCTCCCTTAACTAAGTTTCCCTTCTGTGGGGGTTACTACAAACTGGCTGTCCTCTAGGAGCTTATGATCTCCCTCAAATTATAACTGCATTCTGTGGTTGATTTACTTTATTTCTGGATGGTTAGCTACAACATAATATTTCATGAAAAGGTCTTTTTTCCCCAGTTGAAATGAAAACAAGAGAGAAATCACTGAAATAATAAAGTATATAGAACTGTGTTGTGTATTGTTAGAAATGTTCCTTCTGCCGGAGGAGCTGAGGACTCTTAAATTTGAACACTGATAACAAACACATAAAAAAATGATGTGCCAATACTTCACATCTGAAAGAAAAGCAAAAGCAACCTTCCTCTTCATGGGGCAGTACAAAAAAGAAGGTGTCAATTTTTTGTCCCTTCTAATAATTTCTCTCTGTTAAATTTTTGCTACCCTATAGATTCATTGTAGAAGAGGTTTTCTTCTGTGATATATATTTCTAAAAACTGGGAAGCTACATATCCAGAAAGGGGTAGAAATTAATGGTGTTGATATCAGAGAGAGAACTGATCTAGTGTTTTTAGGACAAATAATCATGGAATTATTATTTATAAGCTTTATTTTATACTCATACCCAAACCTCTTAAACTTCCAAACTCCTCAGCTCTCTCTCTTAGCCAGTGATTTCATTGCATTAGCCACAGAGACACTGGAAGCCAATGGAAGCCATCTTCCCACTACTAAGTCCAAAAGCATAGGTGTAAATCGCCATTGGTCATATTCCCCTCCAGAACAATGGGGGCAGGGCATGCAGGGTCCCTCATCCTCTCAAAGGAATATTGTCCCACTGGTGATCTGTATCCCATTATCTATCCACAGTTAGTCCAGACAGATATGCAAAGTTCCATATCATCTTCCCAATATTCCCTCTGTGCTGCATCAGTAACAGCTTTCTTTTCTATTGGATCACTATTATCAGCTCAAAAAATGATCGATTATCCTCATCAAAACTTAACAGAAATAGCAAAAAATGACAAAATTAGTTCCTTAATATCCAATAGCTTTCCAGTTACTTGCCTGCCTCTTTTTTTTAGTAAAACTTCTCTAAATTGTTTTTCTTCCTCACTCCTCTTTCATGCTGCTTCCCCCCCCCCCCCAATTCTAATCCATCTTGTGCTGCCACCACTCATTGAACACTGCTCTTGTCTGTGTCACCAAATTTCAGGTAGCCAAATCCAAGGGACAAGTCTCCAATTACATTTTATCTGGCCTCTCAACATTGGTTTAGTCGATTCCTTTCTCCTTCAACACCCTCTTCTTGTAACTCTCATGACATCCCAGTCCCCAAGTTTCTGCTTTCCCTTTGCTGTCTCTTCTGTCTCTACTCCACTTCTCCTTGTCAGAAGCTCCTGGGGAGTGAGTCACTTTTCTCTTTTTTATCACACTCTCTCCTAGCCAATTGTATGCAGTCACACCATTGATGAGGCTTCCAAATGCATATCTTTAGACCAGACAGATATGCAAAGTTCAAGAGCTACATATTCTAACTTTACATTGAAATCTGTACTTCACAGGCTTCTCAAACCTAGTATTTCTAGAATGGGCTGCTTATTTCAGCTACCCTCTAGCTCAGTAAATGGCACCACATCCAATTCCGCAAGCTGGTAATCTGACTCATTCTTAAACTATTTTTCTTTTAACTTTCCTTTGGCATGTAGTGTATCATAAGTCCCACTGGTTCTGCTATCAAAATATACATAGAATAAACACTTCTTTCTACCTTGCCTGCCATTATTCCAACAAAAACTATTACTATAACTATCTTCTGTCACAAAGGCGTATCAACTATTCTTGCCCTCTATACTATGTTTTCATACTGTAGTTATAAAAACTTTTTCAAAAAACATAACTCCGATCATGGTACCACTCAGCTTAAAGCCTTCCACTGATTTTCCATTGCACTTATAATCAAGTCCCATGTATGCAAAGCTCTGAATGGCCTGGGTGTTCTAATCACATCTGTGCCACTCTCTCCCCTTGCTTGCTCAGCTCCAGCCATACTTGCATCCTTTCAGGTGCTTGCAGGCTCCAAGCTCTATTCCACTTTTTCATCAGTTCCTTTTACATAGATGTTTCCATCTCAGAGAGCCTTTCCTGAGAGCCATTTGTAAAGTAGTCCCTTCCATCTAATCTTCCGACACCCATTCTCAGTACTTCTAATGAGGCACCTGTTTATTTTCTTCGTGGAATTTATTGCATGTGTTTAAATCTGTTTTCTGGCATGTTATCTAGCCTTCCCCTAAATGTAATGCCCTGGAGGGCAGGGATCATATCTGTATTTCTCATCACATTATCATCCATGTCTAGGATCTTGATTATCTCAAAATGCATGGTCACCAATACATGTTAGCTAAATAAAAATATGGACACTTCTAATGAGGTGGTTAATATTTCCATCATACATAAGAGGAAACTGAGTTCAATTGCTTCTTTTTATTCAATATCCCACTTTACTTTCACTTCCTCACCTGTCCCACCTGTCAAATGAAATAAATTATGGTGATACTTTAGAAAACAGAAAATATTTGAAAGACAAACTGTAGAGGAACATATAACTCGAGTAGAAATGAGAAAAAGTGATTCTGAATAAACATTGTGACCCCAAGTGAAATAAAAGAGGATCATTTTATAATGAAGTCACTTAATTTTTTTCTAGCAACCTAGAATTAAGTTCTTAAAGGGTACGTGGATATTAGTGTTAACAAAACTAGAGTGTCTGACCTTATGAACTCAGTAAAAAAAGCAAATAAAATAAGGAAAGAATAGGAATAAATAATAGTGAATCTAGGGATAGGAAGTTTTGATAAAGAAAAGAAGGTGTTATTAGAGAGATGAAATATGAAAGTCTGCGAGAAACGCTAGAGCTCCAGAATTTATCATCTGATTCAATGAAATTATTATTTTGTAGACTTCAAAATAACTTTATTTATCAAACAATTATTGTGTGAGAGGCACAGGTAGCTTTTATTATCCCTCCTCTTCTTTGTTCTGATACTTGCATACTTCTCTTTTCCTACCTAATTGTTACCATTATTTAGCATGCAATTTGAGGTTTTTTCACTTCAGGATACTTTCGGTGACATCTCTCTCCACTGGAATTGCTCACCTCTTTGAATGATTATTGCACTTATGTTCTGCACCACTTACTGGTCTCTTAATTATATAGTGCTGTGATCCAATTTTTCATAAGTATTTTTCTTTCTCCCTAAACAGATTGTTAGGTCTTGAAGGATGAGGATTCTGATGAAATCTTCTTGATAATCCCCTCAGCATCTAGTGCATAATTTACCAAAGATTCTCAATAATTTTTTTTAGAAGAGAGTAAAGAAGAAATGAAAAGTATAGCCAATTAAACAATTCTAATATTCAGACAATTTTATATTCCATGGGCATTTGGCACTTGTATAAAGGATGATGAAGGGTTCTGAGAATTACTAATGGGGGAATAAGTACTAAAGCAAGAATAGGATCAAGGAATTTATTATTCCAATTGAAATAGAAACTTTAAGGTTCAAAGAGAGCTTTCTGGTTTGAAATAAAAACTGCTAGGCTCTTAACAAAAGAATATGTTTCATCAAATACAGCAAGTATTTTACATGCAAAGTCAAATTTGCATTGACAGAGTTAATTCATTTCAAGTATTATTTTTCTCTCTCGACATGAATTTTAGAAAAGTGAGTACTTCAATGAATTACATTTAGTTTTATTCTAGGTAGGTAAATCGGAGCCCAGTTAAAGAAAACACATTTTGCCACAACTATGAATCTAAAGCCTGTGTATCCTCTTGAAGCGCGCATTATTTCAGAGCACAAGAGAACTGACAAGGCAGGCAGTGCCTAGAGTATTTCTATAAATGGCATAATGGGTAGTGTGCTGAAGTGGAACATCTTGGTACACTCAAATGATTCCTTAAAGGCTTCATTTTTAAAGAACTTAAGCTCCTATTTATCTGCAAGCCATGCTCTCTGTCAGGGAATTGGTGTTTGCAGTTTTTGACCAGGTTTTAAATAAAATCAATTTTCAAACTACCTAAATAAAATACATAGAAGTAAATAACAATTATTGCCTTAAAATGACATGCTGGTATTAAGTAAGAAACATTAATATCCTTGTGAATCTAGAATATTGAGACAACAATAAACATCTCAAACTTTAGCTACTAAACAAATCAAAGACCTGTGGGGAATTTCTTCCATATATTATGTTCTTGACATTTTAAAGATAGTGTCCTTTAGATGATTGCAATTTTTCTGTATTCTTAAGAATAAAGTAGAGAAAGAGTAAGGCACAAAAGATTAAAAAACGAAGAAACAATTTCAAGAAGACATTATGTGAGTTGCACTCTATTTGAAAGCCATGACTTTTTGGCAGACAGTCAAATTTCTTCTTTAAGTAATATACTGTCATTTGATTCTGCAATCTTTGATATAAAAAGACTAGACTCTTTTTAGAACAGTTTATTGAAAGAAATGATGAAGGAACTTAGAATGCACTGAGGATATATTCTTGCAAACTTACTTCACAGGAGGATCCAGTGTACCCTGGTGGACACTGACAGACTTCCACAGCTGATGCAAAGCTTCCATCAGTAGGATAGGGAACAGCAGAGTCAAGGCCAACAGAGCTCAACCTGGGACAGAAGGAAAAAGAGATGGTAAATAAGTAAACAAGCTCCTAGGTATTATATAGCTGAAGGAATAGTACAGTAACAAGGAGGTAAATATAAGCAAATTATCTGCCTTTAGAAAGAAGGCTAAAGAATATCTGTAACTTGAAGCTCTAGTCATTCGTTGTATTAGGTAAAGTCTGCTCAGTTAATAGTGTGCACAACCACTACCACCATGACATGCTGAAACGTTATGAGAACATTCTTGCTCGTTTCTTGTTTTTTGGCTGTGTTTTGATTTACTGTGTTTTTTTTTAATTTTTATTTTTTTGTTTGTTTGGAGAGAGTTCAAGATCACATATTTGAAAAAGGTTTTTAAAACAGAAAACATTAATATAACTGATTTAAGTTAACATTTAAACTAGAAAATCAGGAGGTAATAGGAATAAATTAGAGAAAGAGCATGGTACACATAATTTAAAAATGGAGGAAAAAGTAAAAAAATATATATATTCAGTATGAGCCATTGAATTGGAAGAAAAGATAGAAGAAGAAAGAAAGGGAAAAGAAATAATCTTGATTTCTTTTTCTCAAAAATAAATCTGTACGTTGGTAGGTAAAAGTCAAATATTCTCAAATGTTCAGTGAATTAGTTAATTTGTTTTGGGCCTAAATTGAATTCATTGTTTTCTGTGTCTATGGGTTTTATTATATTGATACTCCTTTACAGTCTGGTGATTTTAACAGAGTGATTTGATATCACTTATTATTTTGGATCACAGCTAGTTTGGCTAAATTGAAAAAATGCTGTTACATAAGTTGTATACAATACACACACACACACACTCACACACACACACAAATATATATATATAGTCTCTGACATTTACCAGTTCTTAATCTCTCTAGGCTTCAATGTTGTCATCTATGTAATGGATAATATGAGTTCGTAAATCATGAGCTTGGTTAAAGGACTAAATTAAGTAATAAATATAAAGTTCTTGATATAAGATATAACATGTAGTTGATTATTAATTAGTAAGCATTTTATATTTTCATTAACTGTAGAAATAGAATAGAAATGACTGCACGAGTAGTATAAGAAATACTATTTGTATCCCTCAAACTAGCTTTTCATCATTTTAACAAATTAAATAAATTTCAAACTTAAGAGCACTATTAAATGGCTGCTATTGATGCATAATAATAATACTGGTTTTCAAAATGATTGTTAGACCTCCATATCACATAATATGGCATCCTTTAAGCATAAGAAGGATGCAATTGACTCTTGCTATGGCAGGCATTTTTACTTCTTTTCTCAAGACTGGTGGTAGATTTTAATTGAATGGCAATTCATAATTAACAAAAAGCTTGCCAGTTTTAGGAAAGTAAGTGTTTCTTTAAAAGTGACAACTTTTCCAAAGCTGTAAATTTTTCAGCAACAAGTTTCTAAATCTTTATTGTTTTTACCTCCATTTACCAATCTTAGTCCTTTGATAGTACCTTGAAATATGCATGAATCCATACATGATCAGGAAGTAGAAAAGGAAAATCAAGTTTAAATCCCAGAAAATAGGCATTTGGACAGGGAAGCCAGGTGCTAAAATTGTTAGCTGGCATCCTCTACAGACAAGCAGATTATCTTTGGCTACAGATGAACTCATCCAACACTATTTCTTAAATGCTTTCTTCTCGGGGTAGAGCTTAGACAACCTGGCAGTGGTAAGCATTAAAAATCACTGTTTTCCAGTGTTCAGGTTACCTAGAGATTTTTCAGAAAACCTCTAAATGGTCTTTTTTTTTTTTTTTTAATAAACTTGAACATGAAGTGCCATTGGAAATCCTTTTTTTAAATTGAGGTGAAAATTCACATAACATAAAACCAACCACTTTAAAATGTTATTTAGTACATTCACAATGTTGTACAACCACCACATCTATCTATTTCCAAAACATTTTTATTAGACAAAATATAACCCACCTATTAAATAATCATTTTCTATGTCATTCTTCTCCCAACCCCTGGTAGGCACAAATCTGCTTTCTGCCTCTATGGATTTATCTATTCTGGATATTTCATGCAAATCAAATCATACAATATATTACCTTTTGTGTTTGGCTTCTCTCTGTTAGCATAATATTTTCAAGGTTCATCCATGTCTTAGTATGTATCAGTACTGTATTCTTTTTTATGGCTGAGTAATACTGTATTTTATGAATATACCACATTTTGATTACCTATTCATCTGTCAATGGATGTTTGGCTATCTCTATTTTTTGTCTATTGGACATAGTACCACTATAAACATTCATGTACAAGTAATTTATAAGTACCTGTTTTTGATTCTTTTGGGAATACATGTAGGAGTGAAATTTCTGTATCTGGCAATTTTTCTTAATACAACATAAGCTTTGGAAGAGTTACTAAACTAAGGATAATTCTGCTTATGTTGACATGAGCATATGAACTACTCCTTGAGAACAGAGACCCTGTTATATAAACTATATACCTGGCCTAATCAGCTCAATATATGCTCAATGCACTTTTGTTGGATGGATGGATAGAGAGAACAATAGATAAATGGGAAATACATGGATACATGGATGAATGAATGGATGGATATGAAACTAAACACAAAAACATATACATACATACATACATACATACAGTGGATAGATGAGTGGAATTTAGTTAAATTACTAATAATTAGTAGCATACTCTATAACAAATGATACACTAAAGCTTAGTATCCACATTTCAGATGAATAAAATCAGATAAGTTTAAGACACATTACTTGTTTGATCTAACAAAGAAAATAAATTGAAACATGTTAGAATTAAGACTTGAGGTCAAAGGCCAGAACTCATCTGAAAGCATTGTGGCACCTAGGTGCCAGCAATTAATAGACTGTCATATGACAGACATATTTCTGATCACTTTAATTTCACAAATGAGATGATTTCAGGATTACTATACTAGTTAATTGTCATATGAAAGACTATACTAAATAGCAGACTGGTCAACTGTATGCAGATATAGTCCCAGGATTTTCAATATAAAATCGATAATTAAAATGTAAGGAAAGTATTAGAAAGTTAGAAAGTAAAAAAAAAAAAAAGAGTAATTGAGTACTTTAAGAACAATTTAAAATATAACAAAACAAAACAAAAAATATTTTCAATGAACTGTCAAATTTCATTTGTCTTTGAACAACAGATGTTTCTCTCCTTAATCTATGTAACCATTTGAGCTATTAGAAATTTTACCACGCAAACATCTTTCCCAGCAATACTCCACATTAGTATTCACTGAGCAATCCCAATGTTCATTAGGTTCTGCTATTTGTTAAATGGGATTTTAATGTGTTTAACAGTTTTAAGTGTTACTCATGAAGAAGGCTGCAGTTTGGGGTTTATTTTTCCCCCTTCGCCAATATGGTCATTTTCTTTTCTTAAAACCAGGCTGCATTCATTTAAATACATAACACTGGCAATAATAAATTACTGATATTTGGAGATGCATGAACTATTGAAGATTTGCCAACTAAGTCAAATGTTTTAGCTGGCTTTTTTTTCCTTATTATTATGACTTGGATGTACAGATAAGCTGAAGGAGAAAGAGAAAATGCATAATTACATAAGCTGAACTGTCCCTGTTTGCAGGTCTCCCACCCTGAATCCTTTCTCCACTTTTTTATATTGAATTCCATTTAATTCTATTTAAATAAATGTGATTTTAGGATAGCAACCATATATAATTTTTTTATTTTTATTTTTTTGCTTTTCAGGTGCTTTGTTCTATTTTGTTTTGTCAAAACAAGATGATGACTCATAACTCTTTTTAGCCTATCTTGTAGAAGTTCCACAAGGTATTAAATTTGAGGAGCCTGATAATTTTCACTCTTTTCCTAAGATGGTAACAAAATCATTCAGTGGCCCAGTCAATGTCTGAGTGGGCCAACTAAGAAAGAACAAAACATTTTCCCCAAATATTTTCAATCCCACATCAATTAAGGTAAATGACACACATAATTTTATACTGTTGCAGCCATTCATCAAAAATACATTAAATGGTGCTCAGCTGGTGTGGCTCAGTGGTTGAGCACTGACCCATGCACCAAGAAGTCACTGGTTCAATTCCTGGTCAGGGCACATGCCCAGGTTGCAGGCTTGATTCCCAGTGGAGGTCATGCAGAAGGCAGCCAATTGATATTTCTCTCGCATCGATATTTCTATCTCTCTCCCCCTTCCTTCCTCTCTCTCTAAAATCAATAAAGACATTAAAATATATATTAAATATTAATATCAGAATTCATCTCTTCCTACTTTAGTTCTACCAGTGGGTACTGTGCAAACTTCTATTACACTGTTATATTATTGTAAATGTATGTCTGACTTTCATACTGGAATTTGCTTTCTTTGAATTCAGTGATCATTTATCCATCTCTGAATCCTCTTTGCTTAGCCTAGACCTATCACATCATAATAATCATTATGTACTGAGTGTCTGCTATCTTCTATGTATTATAACAGGGGCTTGATGGACATCTCACTTAAGTATCAATGAACCCAATGTAGTAATCATGTTTTTGTCCACATTTACAAGCGAAAAACCTGGGTCTCAGAGAGGTCAAGTGCCTTGTCCATATAATACAGTTAGCAAATGGTGCAGCACAAATTCAAACCCAAGTGCGACTCCAAAAGCGATGACCATCTTGTCACTTGCATTGCCTCTCAACATATGCTAAGTAGCTTGTCAGGTGTTTTGGATACATCATTTTCTTACTTAGCCTTCAATCTTGAAAGTTAAATATTGTTTCTGCTATTTTACAGAAGAGGGAACTGAGACTTAGAAAAATACACAGGGAAGGTGCTCAGTAAATGTTGGCAGACGGAATGAATCTAATATTTACAGAATAGATTTGAGAGGCAGCCAAAGATTATGGGGAGGAACCACATGTGGGTTTAAATCCTGGCTGAGCCTGTTACCAACAGCTTAGTACCTAGCAATTGCATAAATTGTTTAAGTCCTAGAGTCCTTATCAGTATAATTTCTTCAAATTATATAGATAATCACCTGCATCATTAATTTCAAAATTAAAAAGTATATTACTGATACTATTTCTATAATCACCAAGATTCCTTTGTTTATAAGGATTTTCTAGATTATTTATTATATAAATTCTGACTGGTATTTTTGATATTAAAAAAGTCCCCCAAATTTACTCTAAAAGTCATGTGAAAACATCTTCCCTTGAAAAGATTCTGCATTTTCTTTGAAGCAATAAAGATGCATGGGTGCATCACAATAAGGTTATGATGGCCTAGTTGTGCTCAAATTCTAAGTGGATTCACAGAAAGCAAAAGTTTACTCATGCAAAATCCTCCACAGCTGATGACTGTTCAAGGCAGCTGACCTTTATGTGCTATCAAGATTTCAGGTTCTTTTCATCTTCTGGTAGATCAATATGATACAGACTCTCCAACTGGCAATTCAATGCTTTGTTTGGGGGTGGAAGTATAGGAGGTAATACATCATTTCAGATCACAATTCATTGGGCAAACCCAGTCATATGATCATATCTACCCTCAAAGGTTAGGGAAATAAAATATTCTAAAAGGAGGAGATTGAAAATTTGATGAACGGTATTCATGTCTACTCTAAAGTGAAAGAAATAATATTTTTTTTGTAAAATTCTACACTGAATATGTGCTAAGGAAAAGCTGAATGGGCTTCCTGCTTGAGTTAAATATCAAGGATGCTACTGAAAAGCTAAGGCTTGGAGAAAATAAGCAGTTAGGTTAAGTTTATTTCTATTACATCCTTGAAATAAGGATGAAAATTTTTCTAGTTTTTTCTTCATCGTATAAAAGAGGACAATGAGAAAGAAATTGAATAATTTTATTGTATAGGCCTCTCAGAATTCTGAAAAAGAATGACAGCAAAACTGTCACAATTTTAGAAATATCAGTATGTGCTTTATTCTAGATATTTCCAAGTCTTAACAGTGTTGGGGAAAAATGCTATTCTTTGGAATAATGCAGGTCAGATAAAAATGCTTCAGATTTGTGGGCTGATTGGCCATTAGCTCTGCTTTTGTGGTCCTCTAACTCCATTTTCATGGTGATCTTTTGAGGTTGGCAAACAATGGTCCTCCTCCTTATTTCACAGATGAGGGGACTGAAATCCAAAGAGGTCAAAGCTACATTTATGGCTAAAACTACGAAATAGCTGGGTTGAGAACAAAAGTCAAAATCCTGACCTGCACCCAATTCTCCTTTCACTAACAATGCCATCCACAGCACTCTCTCTTTTCCGCAGTTTCTCTTTTCTCGGTTTCAGTTTCCAAGGTTTCAATCACCCGAGGTCAATCACAGTCCGAAATATTAAGTGAACAATTCCAGAAATTAACAATTCATACGTTTTAAATTACACACTGACCTGAGTGGCATGATGAAATCTCACACCCTCTAGGTCTGTCCTCATAAATCATTCCTTTGTCCAGTATATCCATGCTGCATACATATACTACCCAGCCTGTAGTCACAGAATAGTTGCTGTGAGTATCTGATGGACTGCAGAGTATGGCAGTGCTTGTGTTCAAGTAGCCTTCCTTTTACTCAATAGTCCCAAAGCACAAGAGGAGTGAAACTGGCAGTTCAGGTGTGCCAAAGAGAAGCTGCAAAGTGCTTCCTTTAAGTGAATAGGTGAAAGTTCTTGCCTAGGGGCAATGTGTTGTGCCAGAAAGTATTGAATCCTATGAAGACTTCAGCAAGGGATTCCCTGAAACAAGGGACACCAAGCCATGTACTGCAAGTAAGGGATGGTTACACAGATAGAAGGAATAGTTTTGAATTAAAACATACAAAAATTACTGGGGAAAGAGAGAGACTTCCTTCACATAACTTTTGTTACAGCATATTATAATTGTTCTATTATTATTAATCATTCTTGTTCATTTCTTACTGGGTCCAATTTATAAATGAAACTTTGTCATCTTTATGTATGTATAGGAAAAACATAGTACTGCATATATAAGGTTTGGTACTGTCTGTGGTTTCAGGCATCCATGGTAGGTCTTGAAATGTATCCTTGGTGGATAAGAGAGGACTATTGTAACCACATAATTGAAATGATCTAAGCCCATTTGCTGAGAGAACTACCCGAGAATTAAGTCCTCCTTAAATAATTTAAAACACTAATTTTTGTTGAGATCATTTCAATTTACTTGTGCTTGCACACAAACTGTATACCAAGTCGGAAGCCTACTGTGCAAGACAAGTGGAAATCAATTCAAGTAATGTTTTACAAATATGAATCAATCCACGAGTAGATCAGAGATTAATAAAGTATAACAAGCTTACTGACTCGGGATTCATGCTGACTTTCAGTTCACCTGACATGGGTAGGAGTTTCAAACCTGATATTGGCTTTTACTTCTTGAACCAGAAAGCTGCCACCTACTTGGATTAGCTCCTGTGTCAATTCACATAGCCATGCTCTGTGAACATGTCGCTTGGGTTTGGGAACACTTCAAAAGACTTCACATGAAATTGATGATTTTAAGATGGATAGACACTGAAATCATCTGACATAAATCAGGGGGAAACGCCTTTGGATTAATTAGTCTGAGAAGCAATGCTGACAAAAATAAATAAGCCCCCTAGTCAGTTTTTGTCAGATTGGTTATCATTCATTCTGAAAGCCAGAGGACTCATCTCTTTATACTGTTTAAACATTATAACAATCTCTTTTTACTAAATGGGGAAAAAACATAATTAATTCCTGAGTGCTGCTTCTCATCTTCATGGCATTTTAACCCAGCTCCTAGCAGAATTGCCTCTGCAAAAGAGGTACATTGTTTGGCAGTGATTCTGTTTATGAATGTGCAGATCCCTCCTTTGGGAGGTGGTAATGATGATTACACTTAGTTGAAAGACAAACTAGGCAGCACACACAAATGACAGAGCTGGGGGAGCATCAGAAAAAAAAAAAATCCTCTTGTCGATTAAATAGGATTGGAGACATTGCTTTGATGATGGTATGCCAAGTTGTCAGTTTGGGGTCCAATTTGGTAATTTAACTTAGTCTGATTTAAAAAGGTAGTTGCCATGATAGCTTGTTGTTTGTTATTAGAATAGAAAAGGAGAAAGAACGGAGCTCATTCAGACACAGGTGAAGTTTACATTTTGTCAGGCAAATGTCATTGTTTCGCAAAAAGAAAGCATAGCAGCCTACAGTAAGTCAGACATGGGCACGTTTGGTTCACATCAGGGAGTTCTCTCTTTAAGGAAAACAAATGGAGAACAAAAAGGAACTAACTTTTGAAAGTGTGCTAGGCAATGAGCACTTTACATAATCATCACATAATTTTCACAACGACCCTGAAAGGTGGGCACCATTATCTCCACTTTATACTTGAAGAAATCAAGTTTCCACAAGGACCAATCGCTTGCCAAAGGTCACATATATAATCAGCAATCGAATTTATCGAATTCCTAGTCTGGTTGGCTCCAAAGCTCTTCCTCTTCCCTTTATAAAATGCAGCCTTTATAGTCTTATAGTGTTTTATAAAGAGACTTGGGGCTACTTAAATGAAGGTGCTGATATTTCTTATTATAAACTATACTAGAGGCCTGATACATGAAATTTGTGCAAGAGTAGGCCTTCCTTCCGCTGGCTGCCAACACTGGCTTCCCTCTGGCACCCGGGACCCAGGCTTCCCTCCAGCACCCGGGACCCAGGCTTCCCTCCGGCCCCTGGCAGGCACCCAGGACGCGGGCCTCCCTGGCAGCCCCGGCTTCGTCCGGAAGGATGTTTGGCCTAATTAGCATATTATGCTTTTATTATTATAGATACTGCCCTGGCTGGTGTTGCTAGGTGGTTACAGCATTGGCCTCCAAAACAAAGGGTCTTGGGTTGATTTCTGTCAAGGGCATGTACCTGGGTTGTGGGTTTGATCTCTGGCCCCGGTTATTAATGTTTCTCTCTCTCTCTTTCTGCCCCTCTTCCCTCTCTCTAAACATCAATGGAAAAAAATATCTTTGAATGAGGATTAACAATAAACAAACAAACGAACTATATACTATTAAGTCAGAAACTAGTTAATTAATAGAAGAAAATACTTTACAAACTAGTTTCTGAATATGGGTATCCTGAAATTACATCTATTTGGTGTCCCACTATCTGAGACATAAAGGAGACTTTAGCTTCCAGTATAGCACTTCTCAGTTTAGGGGTCATTTTTATCACATTTTCTGGCAGAATTGCCAATGAATCACCAATACTAATAAAGGGATAAGACAAATTTATTCTAGGTATTTAAATTTTCAGCTTTAATAGAAACACTTTTCAGAACACCAGTGCTCCATTATTATCTACTAATTAAAGACAAGGAACCCTAGACATCTTCAAAGGCACTCATCTAATGGGCATGCTTGCCCCAAAGAAAATGTGCAAACACTGGGAGATGCAGTTCTTGAGTTTACCTGTAGATGGCATCCACCCCAAGGCTGTCTGTGATTTGTATGAGGATTCTCTTTAAATCCACAAGCACTGTCATAAACTCTTTTCTACTGACTGGAAAATTTGTGCCATGTATGGTAAATGAGTCTTCTTTGAGTGACAGTACATAAATATAGTCTTCAGATGGTCGCAGTTCCACCTTATCTTGGGCTCTGCTGATTCTCAAGTCTTTTCCCTAAAGGGAAAAAGAAAGTATTAAAGAGTAAAACTGAAAAGTGAGCATAAAAGGGTACAAAGTGTCTGTATTTGATTTCTCCACTTTGAGGATTATCCTCAGTAGGTTTTTAATTTCAGGTTGGCTTTCCCTGTCATTCAGCATATCTCTGGTATATATGAAAGGCAGAGAAGGCAATTTAAATAATAGCCCGAACCAGATGCATTGCAACATATAAGCTTCTTGGTTATGCATGGCCTTGCTCCTCCCCCACCCCCAAATAGCTAAAACAATAAACACCTGGACACTCACACATGTATGTGATTACAAATCCTTTGCGTTTATACCAGTGCACAAGAATTGTATATTTCAAATATATTATTTTATGGTGAATGTGGGTTGTGTATGAAAATAGGGAAGAAAACTTCAAATAGTGTATTAAGCTATTGTTTTCAAGGACTTTTCTACATTGAAAAAAACAAATAAGAAAAACCCTGCATTCTCATATTCACAATAGGGTCATGGCATCAAAATAATAGGGAGTATAATGACTGAGCTATGACATTTAGATTATCCTTCTTATCTTAGTTCATTCATATTAATGACATATAATTTCTCACCATTTTACATTTATAGAACCCTTTTATCTCAAAGGTATTCCAAGGTATACTTCTAGTTTCATAGACACACACACACACACACACACACACACACACACACACACACGTGATAAGAACAACAGAGCCCGGGACTAAATCAACCTTGACCCATTCAGAATCATAACTGTGCATGCAAGTGTGTGCCTTTGACTATTTGTGAGTGTTGGAGGGAGGGGTATGTGAAAGGGCAGGAGAAGGCCTTCAAGATTCCAACATTTTAGAATTGCCTATGGCCCTCCAAACCCTGAAAGCAGCTTCTCCCATATCTTTCTTACCTAAAATAGGAATTTTGAAGTCCAAATTTAACACCTAATAAACAAGTTTTCTTTTTCATTTGATTCTGCCTCATATAAACAAAAAAGTAAAACAGATTCTACTTGGAAGCAAGGGGAGATGGAAAATACACAACCATGTACATCAGCATTTGCCCAAATACGTTCATCATACTTATTTCCTTGGGAACATGGCCATTATATTTTTAATTTAAATTGCAAGCCAGGTCTAAAGGTCTGCTTTATCCCTAGAACCCAATGAATATACTCAGTCTTCTAGATATGTCTCAGAGTTATACATAGGGCTGACATAGAAATAAATGTCCAAGACATAACATTTTTCTATCATAGTATATAAATTGATGTTAAAGCAACCAAGTAAGGAATAACCTCAAATTAAATCTATAATAATAAAAGCATAATATGCTAATTAGACTGGACGTCCTTCCGGACATCCTTCTGGACAAAGCTGCAGCGGTGGGGGCCGAGGCAGAGGCGGCCGCCCCGGCAGGTAGGGGCTGAGCCCCTTGCACGAATTTCACGCATCGGGCCTCTAGTAAAAGCATAAAACAGTTGAACATGAATGACCCTTTCCATACTCTACCTCTAAGATAATCATAAACTGGAGTACGAGTGCTGTATCTTCTTCTTCTTCTTCAAGGTCATATGATACGGTAAATGTCAATTGTCCTCCAGCCGCTGTGAGCTATAAGAGAGGAGATGTGTAATCATTACAGGACAGGAGATGGACTGTTATATCATATTTTGCTTATCATTTTAAAATAATTTTATTGTTTTAGAGGGCAGGATTTGGAAGAAGCAGAAATCCCAAGAGTGCAGAGTAAGAATGACAGACATTTCTTTAGAAGTAACCTTTATATGAACCTTAGCAATCAAGGGCGAGCCTGACACAAATATCAATTCAGGTATTATTTTCCCCAGTATCACAGGCTTGCAGAAATATGTTAGGTTCCAAGAAACCAAACACAGCCCCTCCTGTCAGCTTCCGAGTCTATAGCTTGAGCTTTACAATTTCCAAACAGAAAAGGATCTTTGTCAAAATGGGGAGATGTCTAGCCATCCCTGAGGGTCACTCACTTTCTGTGGGTCTAAATGCTTTCAACAAAGACATCACTCCGTTTGACAGGCACTTTACATAGACTATAAGCTAAGATGAGAAATTCTGCTGGTCAAAGAAAAATAAAAGAGTAGCATCAAATTTTATATTATGATAAAATTTCTTCAAAACTCCCAAAGTAAATACATTTTCCCGTGTAACATCAAATATGCTTAGTTTGAATGAATGTTATCCCTTTTCATAAAACAAACTTCTTTTCTTCCAATATGCCTGCTAAGCCCCATACAGTGTGTGCTTGAGGTTTACCTCTCCTGACATTGACAGTAACCTTGGAAGCTCAAAAGTTTTCAACATTATAGATTTATGTCCCAATATCCTTCCCAAACTCAATTCCTAGCTCCTACTAGGTATTTTATCAATTTAGAAAATTCTAAAGAGCTCAGTCCTCTTTGAAATATATAAAGTGTCCTTTTCTGCTGCCTTTCTAGACTCCTCGCATTGAGAAAACATCTGGCTGATTTTGAACAAGCATGCTATGTGGTATTGTGGATGCTTCTCTTAATAGAACCAAAAGCCTTTTACATAGATTCACCCCTCATTACTCACAATAATGCCAAGTGCTCCAGTCCAGGCAGATATTTAGTGTTTTATATGTGAGGAGGCATTAGAGGAAGGCTATTTCTCAGTGGCGCTGGGGAATAAAAGTTTTCTGAATTTTAGTTCCTTACAGAGCTCCATGTAATGAGCTCTTAGAAGACATTGCAGAGCTTCAATTTAAAAGCCTTGCTTAATCAGCCACAGTGAGCTCTGTGTGATTCCCTGCGGAACAACTTTGAGAGGAACCGGGTTCCTCCTCCTCCATCCAGTGCATCATGGGACGGGTTTTGTGATCAGGCTCTGCCCTGAGAGGCCACAGGGAGCCAAGGCTGCAACGCTGGGTCTCTGCTTGTCAGCGTGGAGGAAACAGCAGAATACAGATCACCAGCTTTGTTTTATGAATATCTTCATTTACAATGCTGGAGTGGAATTTTTTAAAAGGACTATAGCATTTGCATTGACTCTGTCACTCAAGCTCCAATGTTGATTCCTGTCCTTATAAATGATCTTGCTTTCCTATCATGTGGATCGATAATAATATAAAGCATGAACTAAGGGTAAGATTAATTCAATCTATTCTCCTGAGGACTTAGAATAATAATAGTAATGAGAATTAAAAATTGCTTTTTCACTCATATTTCATGAAGCATTCCCCCCAACTCTTTTATGCATCTTTGATACTCATACTTTGGCATTATTGGAAGCAGTTTTTGTATCATCTAACAATTTTCATGATTGAATTCATTCTTCTTCCACCTAAATTATGTGAAAAACAGACAATTTTTTGAAAGATGCATACTATTCCCAGACTTTTTTTTCTCAAGCCACAAGTATGCATTTCTATATGAGAATCATTATCTTTTTTATTCACCTAGAGGTAAATATTTATGTTAACCTGTATATAACTACTCAGTCAAATATTTATTTAAGTAATTAAAAAAATAATTGCTTAAGATATCATCCTGCAATTTAGAGGTTGTATCCCCAGAAACAGTTACTTACTCTCTGTTAAATTCCTTTGCCTCTATTTTCCCTTTAACTCCATAATTTCTTCATAAGCAATAAAAGCAAGCATATTTTTGCTGTTGTTTCCAACTAATACGTCTTCCCCAGTGAATATACACCATTGTATGAGATCCTTTGTAACAAGTCAGTTATAAGACAATACCTCTTTTCTGGGGGACAGTGATTTTTTGGGGTGGGGAGGGGGAGACAAACAACTTTGAGAATATTCAGAGTGTCAACTGTCCTTTTGTATAGCTCTGGATGAAGAATCCTCTGCCTCTTCTTTCCAAAGATCTCTGACTCCATCTCCCAAATGCCACCTTTGCTGGCCTCCATATCCTTGCTTCCCGCTCTAGGTATTACCTATGCTTATGTATTAGTTTCACTGTCAAACTCTGTGATATGGGGTATTACACTCATTTTCTTCATTCCTACCCATTCACCTTTTCTTATTTTATCTACTGAAACCTGTCTTTCACCCCTAGTACTCCATTAAAATACTCATTGAAAGGTAATTTATTAACTCTATCTAGCAACCACTAATGGGCTTTTTGTTCAGTTTTATTCTTAATCTTTATGTGACATGTTCTTAAGATTCCTGGCTCCTTTGTCTTCTACTGCATTAAACTATCCGGAGACTCCTTCCTCACCCTGATTATACCCCCATTTCATTTATAAATACATTTTTCTTTCTTATTCTATATTCATTGTACAGATGTTTCTAAGACTGTTGCTTCCTTTTAGTTATCTTTTCTTATTGACTTTTCCATTCCTCTCATCGATTAAACTATGTCTACACCTTGTTCCTCAATCTATGTGTTCCATCTTTTGCTGTGTCCCTATATTAGTTTGCTTATTCTTCCATAACAAGTACCAGAGACTGGTGGCTTAAATAATAGAAATCAGAGATCAAGGTATCAGCAGGGTAGGTTTCTTTTGAGGCCTCTCACATTGGCATAGAAATGGCCGTCTTGACCCTGTGTCCTCAAATGCTCTTCCTTTGAATTTGTCTGTGTTCTAATTTCCCCTTCTTATAAGGACACCAGAATGTTGAATTAGGACCCTCCTAATTACCTCATTTTAATTTAATTACCTCTTTAAAGAACTCTTCTCCAAATGCTGTCACAGTCTGAGATTCTGGGGGTTAGGACTTCAAACATATAAATTTATGGATAGATACAATTCAACCTTTAACAGTTCTATATTGAGTGATTGTTCAATAATGTCTCAAACACTCAGAGTACTCAAAGCTAATCTCATTATTTGGATCTTCCTAGGAAACAAACTTGATTATTTTCCCCAACTTCCATGATCTGATCAAGCCAATTGCTTTATTTCTCTATTTCAAATTGGAAACCATAGGTGCAATACAATATTATCTTCACTTTGTTATTTATATCAGATTACTTCCTCAATCCTATTCTCTTGAAATGCTTCTTATCGAACTTTCTATTTCCTTTGCCACATCACATTTACTAGGCCCCCATCAAGCTTTGGACTCAATTCTCTGACTTCAGTCTTCTTGTTGGGGAATGTTTTATTATTATTACTTCTGTTTTTATACTTCCCTGATGAAGAACCTCCAGTAGTCTGGGATCTATAATACAATTCAACTTCCTGTGCAGTTTAAATACCCTCTATGATATATGCAGCCCCTTTGTTCACAAAGGCACTGTGGGATACTGTAAATGTTCAAAAGAAATACAGCAGAACTCTATATCTGTTAGACACCACACAAACAACTAGTCAAGTTAGTTCCTAATTTTAACATTAGATAATGCTATATTTCTTTTAGAATGTTCTCAGAATTTTGAGCTGTTTTTGTGTATGGAATGATAATAAACTAATTATTTATTCCCATAGCATTCCGGTTATTCAATATGTTTTTATTTTTTCAGAGAGAAAGGAAAGAGAGAGAGAAAGAGAGAGAGAGAGAGAGAGAGAGAGAGAGAGAGAGAGAGAGAGAGAGAGAGAAACATCAATAATAAGAGATAATCATTGATCGGCTGCCTCCTGCATGCCCCCCTACTGGGAATCGAGCTGGCAACCCAGGCATGTGCCCTTGACTGGAATCAAAATCAGGACCCTTCAGTCTGCAGGCTGGTGCTCTATCCACTGAGCCAAACCAGCTAGGGCTAGCATTTTGACTATTTAAATGCTATTCGTTGCCCAGCTGATGTCCCACTGGTCAGAAATTGAGGGGGAAAAAAAATAGGTTTTCTAGTAATATTCCCAAAGTCTACTGAGGAGTCAGTGGCAACCATAACAGATAAGAGAGCTACATATGGGTAGAGCGCTGTATAAACCACCTTAGCCATTAACACTGAAGAAGTCTAACAATATGGCACGTGACATTAGTGTATGTGCAGTACACATAACTTTAATTTTCCACAATTTTGGACTTTGTAGACTCAGTTTATTAATAATATCATTGAGACTTTCAAATTCCTCCCTTTTGGGGACAATATTGATTACTGTAATTTTACAGAGCACTGCATGTACAGCCAATAGAACATTTCATTTTCTCCTGCTATTTTGAAACTAAACTATCATCATTCTATTGGCTAGAGAAATATGGTCTTCCCCAAGTAAAAGTAAGTGGAATTCCAGGTCCCTTTAAGGCAATCCTTACATTTACTTAACAGATTAGACTATATTTACCAGAGATGAAAGTTGTATTCCTTTTCAATACAAAGAGAAAGTGCATTAAATAAGAATAGCTCATTCTAAAGGGTCCCCAAAGACCCAGCCTTTTACGTTTCTCCTTACATCAAGCAAAATTCTTTTCAGAGGGATTCATATATCAAATTGAGAAGACACTGCAGGGAAAGTAGCAGCACCCATTCATTCCTGGAGATGGTTCAGAGCTAAGCCATTCACTATCCCGATCCTCAATTTACTCCATTAAGAAAAGAGCAATACAAGTAGCTGTTTCCCATGAGTACCTGTTTAATTCTACCTTCAGGGGAAAGAAACAGCTTGTTTGCACGTAATATTATAGTTACTCTGCAATATATCACCTAATGTCACACGTAATAATGTGGTGTGCATGTGGCATATTGCATTAAAGATTCAATGAGGCAGAAAAGTTTTCCCTCATGATTGGAAAAGACAAAAGGTAATTCATAAAACCAAGCTTTATAAAAGTACTTAGAATTAGGCTACTTGTGCTCTAGCCTCTCTCTTCTTTCCCTCCCAATCTCAAGAATCATGAATTGAAGGGAAAGGATGAGTGATCTATGGAGGACAATATATCTTGGGGGGAAATCTTTTTATAAAAAAAAAAGCCTGGAATATTTGGTTCTCTGATGTCAGGACATCATCACTCTTACTGCACTAAAACCTAATATTTGCTTTTGCTTACCAGAGTAAATATTTCAGGGGGAATATACTAAAATCAAGTGAGAAAAAGGCTACGTAATATTGAGACAGATAAATAAAACATATCTGTCAATTTCAATTTAGCATCACAAACAGAGCAAGTGATTCCCTTCTTTAGACTCCAAACCCCTGGAGCCTTAAACTCTGAAAAGATGCTCCTCCCACGTAAGTGTTTATTAATGCATCTATTCATGGCGCTCTCTTTTAACATAGAAACAGCATTCCATTTCAGGTCATGCTTTTCTATACATTTATAACACTGAAATAAGAGCACGTTTCTCTTCTTTCAAAGCTTGATAACTATTTGAATAGAACAGATGCAAGGAGATGTTGAATTAGTGAATAGGCAGAATTTACATGAGAGGTCTTAAAGTTCTATCACTTTTAATGCATAGAAAATGGACTGGGAGTTGTATGTGTCAAACAGACAATGCATTCTAGAATGTTGATTTGGAAGGTGAGAGATTCCTTTATATGGTACAGGGATACAAAGAAAATTTTGAAGAATGCAACTGCTTGCCTGCCTTCATTTCTCCCTTTCTTCTTTTCTTCCTCTCTGCCTGTTTTTCCTGCTTTCTTTCCTTCCTTTTACTCACCTTTTTTCTTCTTCCTCTATTTCCTCTTCTTCCTCCTCCACCTCTTCCTCCTCCTACTTTTCTTTCTTTTTGGGATTCTAAGTAGAGTTTTGACAGTATTTACTTCGCAATAACAACAATGTCCCTTTCACACATGCAACTATTAGAACTAAGTTGAGGAAAGGGCTATCTTCGGGATTTTTTCCCTTTTAGATTTGGCCACTTCTAATCTGACACGATTATATTGCATTCTTTTGCATTTTGTATCATCTGAATTTCATTAGTATCCAAAGTAGTGATGAAAAGTATGAATGTGACAGGGCCAAGGCCAGAGTTTTGCGGCAGCCAGTCTTTCAGTGTAACACTAACTGACCAGTGTCCTTGCAGCCTGGTCCTCCTGCTTATGAAATTTCTCAACTTTATTTATTCTTCCTAACTTTCACCATGACTTTTCAAATCCTCACAACCAACCTTCTAGCCTATATTTATATATAATGATTCTTACTGGAAGTGCCAAGAGATATCCTTTACAGTGTTTTGATTGGCAGAACGAAAACAAAAGTCATTGTGAGAGACATATCTAGGGGAATTGAGAAGTCAACATGAGTTACCTAGATACATTTTTGTTTAAATCAATTATTTATTCTCTTGAATCACACCAACCTAAAACTTCAGTGTAAGTTTCTATCTCCAATTATACTCTCCCTATGGTCAGTTATGGTTCAAAGCAAATGGAATTACAAGGGTTTGATCAGATAAGAATGTTTCTGGTTGCAATAGAAAATCAGATAATGAGAACTTCTCACAAATAAGTGGTCCAGAGCTAGACAGATCAAATTTTAAGATATAACAAAAGAATTATTTTTTTTTTTATTTTATGTATTTTTTTTACAAACACTTAGATCCTTTTGGGGCACTTAAATATATAAGCACCCCATGAATAGATTTGCTAAAAAGAAGAGGATAAAGTGCTTAAAAGTACATCCCATACAATAAATTAATATGTAGTGTTTTGTTGTAGGTCTTCTGACTTAGAGAACTGTGTGCTACTCTGTGACTTGCATGATCAAGTATTGAGTTGGAATAGTACAGTTGCACTCAGCCAGAGTGGCTCAGTAGTTGAGTGTTGACCTATGAACCAGGAGGTCATGTTTCAATTCCTGGTCAGGACACATGGCTGGTTGCAGGCTCAATCCCCAGTAGGGGGCATACAGGAGGCCGCTGATCAATGATTCTCTCTCATCATTGATTCTATTTCTCCCTCCCTCTCCCTTCCTCTCTCTGAAATCAATTAAAAATAACATTAAAAAAACAACAACACATAAACAAACACAGTACAATCTCAACAGATGTGAGTAAATGGTAGCAGCCAAATTCTCAGAACTGCTATTTGTTATCAAGCCCAGACTCAAAAACAGGGTCTTTGCAACAGCTGTTTCTTTTCTGTTTACTAACTTATGTTTAGATAGAACATTCCATTACTACAAGTGCTGAGGGTTGTATTGATTTATGTGCAAATATTCAGCACAAATAACACATGTATACTTAATTAAACAATGATCTAATCAAATCATAAATTATGATTTTATATATACATATGTTTCTTATCGACCAAAGCTTAAAATTTTTTAAGTTCTCTGCCAAAAATAAAAGAAAACTGCATGTTCATGATATGTCATATTGATGATTAAAATAACAGGACACATTTTAATCCAAGTTCTATTAAGTTAAAGAGAAACAGACTTAACTATTATCTCATTAATGACAAATGAATAAAAACAAAATATATTATTCTTGTGGGAAATTTATGAGGACACTGTAAAAAGAGATACCAGCATTGTTATTTTCTATTTGAATGAGAATTTTAACTAACCTTTCTCTTACTGCTTAATTATTTTGCCTTCGAAAGATATTCATTACTTGGGGTAGAATGCAGCTAGTGTCTAGCCTTTCCTTCTCTTACTGCAAAAAGTATGAAAAAGAGTGTGAAAAGCAGAGTTCTCTTCTTGCCCAGAGGCAATTCTCAATGTTTATACCCTTAAGGACACTGAATATGATTGGAAGAGCTGTATGTTTAAATGAGTCAGTTAATTTCAGGTCTCATTATTTAAATAAAGGTAATTTTGAAATAGCAGTCAACTATTTTCCACAAAAGCAGTGGCCAGAACACCAATCTTGGAATACTATTTTGATTTGATGCTAAATGGTCCTGCCACTATTCCTTTTTCTCTCTCCTCTCATTCATGAACTCTGCAGGTGATTCTTTATTACAGCAGCAGAAGCTGGTTGTGCATTTCAGAATAAAAAAATTCCCAAATGCACAATAGAAACTAAGTCTCACCCCAGAAGAGAATCAACAGGCCAATTAATTTTTTCATAATGAACAGATAAAGAGTTGCTCTGACATGTCTATTAATAAAGGAATTGCATATAAAACCCACCACAAAAAGATCAAGCTCATACCTGAAGACTTTCTAGACCTGAATTTGGACTGTTTCTGCCTTTAAATGATTTATGTTTTTCAGAGTCTGAGTTAATTTTCACTAAAATGAGCTGAATTGCATTGAGGATGAAATGAGAAAATACACATAAAATTCCTCACCTAGTACCTAACTCATAGGATATCTTTAATAATAAAAGCATAATATACAAATGGACTGAATGACCGAGCAGCAGAACAACCATCCGGATGACCTTCCAGACAAAGCTGGGGCTGCAAAGGCCTACTCTTGCACGAATTTCATGCATCGGGCCTCTAGTATTCAATAAATGTGGTAAGTTATGCTGTTTTAATAAGGGTCATTTGCTAAATTAAAAAATACCATACATGCTTCACACAAAACCAATCATAATGATATTTATTTCAAAATTCTAAATGCAGTTTAAAGTCTTAAGAGTTTCTGGAAGAGATCACAGTGGTGGCAAAATTCATATCTTATTCGTGTTTTAATGCTTCCTTGCAGTACTTTGCACAAGCATCTTACAAATAGTACATGCTGCATAAATATCTGCTGAGTGTTAATCAAATTCAACACTATATATTATTTCAATGAATTATAGATGGAGAAGACATAAAAACCTGGGGCAAATTTGTCCCACCCCTATGAAATACTTTGTGGTTTTATTAAAATGGGTCTTGATTGGCTTTCTCTATTCTTTCCTTAAAAACAGCCCAAAGGAGGTATGTCTAGTTGAGCTCTTCGGTTATTCGAATTTACTACAGGAAATTACTGTACTGCTGACTGGCAAATCACAAATGTGTTAGTTTGAAATTAAGAAACCTTTAGCATTTGGGAATTTAGATCTGCAATTAAAAGATAAACTCAATCTGTAAGGCATTTAGACATTTGTACACATAAAGCAACTATATGTCATTACTTTTCGCCAGTTTCTATATGCTAGAACAGTGGTTGGCAAACTGTGGCTCGCGAGCCACATGCGGCTCTTTGGCCCCTTGATGTGGCTCTTCCACAAAATATCATGGCCTGGGCGAGTCTATTTAGAAGAAGTGGCATTAGAAGAAGTTTAAGTTTAAAAAATTTGGCTCTCAAAAGAAATTTCCATCGTTGTACTGTTGATATTTGGCTCTGTTGACTAATGAGTTTGCCGACCACTGCGTTAGAATAACAGTATTAATTCCAGCACCACTAATACATATTTTATGACATAAGTACATTTTCAATATGTTCTATTGGCAAATGACATACTCTCTATATTAAGAAGACACTTAGCACACAGATGAAAGAAAACAATGGTCCCACTGCAATCAGAGCATGACACTACCATTTAAGAGAGTAGTTGACAAAATAGAGTTCATCCAGAGATGTGGCCAGATTGTTGATGGCTGTAAAAACTGAGCAAGAGGTTTGGAAAGATCATGGAAATATTTAACTTTAAAAAGAGAAGACTTAGGGAAAACATGACTGTTTTTTTCAAATGTTTGAAAGCCTATCTATATATATAAAAGCCTAAGAGACCGTTACAAACGGTTGACAGAATGACAGGTCGACTAAACTGATCAACTGGTCACTAAGACACGCACTGACCACCAGGGGGCAGATGCTCAATGCAGGAGCTGCCCCCTGGTGGTCAGTGTGCTCTCACAGTGGGAGCGCTGCTCAGCTGACCAATGGGCACCAGACGTGAGGCTCAGGCTGGCAAGCGCAGCTGCGATGGCGGGAGCCTTTCCCACCTCTGCGGCAGAACTACCAAGTGGTGGCAGGTGCAGTGGGGCTGGGACGAGTGGGAGCAGTGCGGCGTGGGCTCCTGAGTTGAGCGTCTGTCCCCTAGTGGTCAGTGCATGTCATAGCAACTGGTCGACCTGTCATTTGGTTGTTAGGTCACTTAGGCTTTTATATATATGGATGTTGATAATGGAATGAACTATCTCATAGATGCCCTATATCCCTGAACATATATGAATAGAGGTCCATCTGTCTGAGTTGATGGAGAAGGAAGTTCTACATCTGCTGGGAGGATGGACTAGATCAGATATCACTGGGCAATTCCAATTCCATAATTCTAAACTTTGCAGTTAATTTAGTAATAGTAGGTTAATTAAATATCATGGTAACTCTTTGCAATGTCTACTGTAGAGTACCAGAATAGTAATTAGCCTTATACACACCTGCTCCCTGGTCTGTGATGTTAGAGATAAAGCATTTAGGACAGAACAACATAGTAATTAAGAGAAAACTACATGTATAGACAAATTTAGAGAAACAGAATGGCAAAGTGGGAAAGAGTATAATTTCTAGAGCTAGATTCCTGGGAGGAAATAGCTCTGCCCTTATTAGCTGTAAGTAGAGTAAATTACTGAATTTCTTTTTGTCTCAAGACTTCATCTGGAAAATGGAGATAATACAGCAGTAAATACTGCATTGGGTTCTTGTGAGAATTCAATGGAATAATCTAGAATAGTGTTTGACACTTGATAAATATAAAATAAAGGTTAGCTGCTATCATTAGACTTGTTATTGTTTCCATTGTATAAAACAATCTCCAAAAATTTGTAAACACCCAGAGCAAGGTTCTCTGACTACCATATCATTGCAACAAGTCACTATATTCTGGATTTTTAAAGTTTGAAAACAAAAATATCTACCACTTGTTAAAGTAAGATGTAGATAATAGAAAAAATATAATAGGTCTCAAAAATTAAGGGGATCCAAGTACTGAGCCATATATAATCAAGCTAACATTTGCATGAAACTTGAGACCTTCAATAGCACTTTTCTGCATCATTTTATATAACTTAAAAAATGTGTAGTGCAGGTTTATTATTATTTATTACCATATTGTACAGATGAAGAAATTGAGGTTTTTCTTCCTCTCTAGGTTGTGATGTCACCTGCAGTTCAGGAAGATGCAGTTCAAACCCAGAGAGATTAACGCCCAGGTGCTGAACAAAGTGCTGGCCTGGCTGGGGGTGGCCAGCCAGTGGCACTTCATGGACATGCAGGGCTGGAGGAGGAGGCTCTGAGCTCCAGGCCCGGGCCTGCCTGCTGCTATTTCCATTCTTCAGGAAGAAACACATTATAGAACTGAAGGGATAAGCAGTCAGTCCTAAAGTGTACTTCATGAAGCAGACCACTGGGAACTCCTGCGGTATCATCAGACTTATACAGGCAGGGGCCAATATTTGTGATTTGAGTGCTGAAAAAATGACCCTGGGAAGCAATCAGAAAAAAGAATGCTTTAAAAATATATTTAGAGAGACCTAGTAAGTAAAACTAGGCTAGCCATCTAACATAATGTATAATCTAGGGGAGTTGTTATAAGTCTTAGATATAGTAGATTTGTGTATTGGTAACTTTTCTCACACATGGCTGTCGTTTTCTTACTCTAACATGTTACAGTTTCCCAATAGATGAAAGTGAAGCACCTTGAGGAAGGGGCATCCTATAAAATAAAAGCCTAATATGCAAATCAACCGAACAGCAGAACGACTGGTGGAACAACAGGTCGCTATGACGTGCACTGACCACCAGGCGGCAGACGCTCAATGCAGGAGCTGCCCCCCGCCCATAGGCCCCAGGACAGCCAAGGTGGGTGCCAGTGGGGGCCCCCCAATCACCCTGCCGGTCACCCCGCAGATCGACCCTGATCGCTGGCCAGGCCTAGGGACCCTACCCATGCACGAATTTTGTACATTGGGCCTCTAATCCTATATAATAAAAGCCTAATATGCTAAGTGTCTGGTCATCTGTTCAATCAATCAAAGTGTAATATGCTAATGATATGCTAAGGCCGCTCAACCGCTTGCTGTGACATTCACTCACCACCAGGGGGAAGACACTCGGACCAGTAAGTTAGCTTATTGCTGGGGTCCGGCTGATTGGGACTGAGCGAGCTGGCTGGACACACCCTGAAGCCCTCCCGTGGTCCCTCCCTGGCTGGCCAACCTCCCGCGTCCTTCCCCGGCCCTGATCATGCACTGGTGGGGTCCGTCAGCCTGGCCTGTGCCCTCTCACAATCTGGGACCCCTCGAGGGATGTTGAAGAGCCGGTTTTGGCCCAATGCTGCAGGCCAGGCCAAGGGACCCCACTTGTGCACAAATTCAAGCACCAGGCCTCTAGTTTATATATAAATAAAGAGAGAGGGGAGTTTCTGGAAGAGTGATGCAGAGAAAATACAAAGAAAAGGGAATCAGGAGACTGAGTGTTAGCCAGCCCTGCTCATACTAGACATGTGATTTTACAAATGTTTCTCTTTTAAGAACAAAATCAAAACCAAGTGTAGAGTATGGAAGTGGGAGCTGACATGATGGCTCCATTTGCACATTTCATACAAATATGACTGTGAACTAATATAAACCTCAGTGAGTTTTAAAAGCATCATCTCCACTGTAAACATTTCAATGATTTTCCTGCTTATTTTATTGTTATTTTGAGATATAAAGCTATATTTATTAACACATTTTGAAAACTATACATATGTACATATTAATTGTTTGATATTTTTAGTTCTAAGATTCCCTCTGCTGGGGTTCTTGTCCCAGCATTAAGAAGGGTTCAGCAATCTGGAGAAAGGCTGTGCATAGATTAAGTAGGAGTCCAAAGACAAAAGATAATTTTGAAAGGCATTGGGGGTCAGAGAGCTTCAGCTAAAGGAGCTAAAGATCCAAATTCTTCATTCTTCTTAGTTGTTCCCCCCCTGTCTCAGGACCCCTGCTTTTTATTAACACAATTTGTCCTAATGCAAGGTAGAGATGATACACTTCAAAGGGTAGGGTTTACAGAAGCATTGTCAGATTGGGGAATAGCCTACAGCTGTTCAGGTGTTTGGCCAACAGGAGGTAATAACATATAGATTAAGATGCCCTGAGCTGTCTGGTAGCAAACAATCATCCTATTCAGGTGTGGGGGAAGTGCCCTTTACCACTCCAACAGGTAATTACATATGTGACTCAGCCCTTGTTGAGCCCCCAAGTTTTATCAACCTTTCGATAAAACTTGTAATTATGACTGGAATTGGCTTCCAGCACCCTCAGTTAAATTGCAATAGAAATGTGAAAGCTATCAGAATATAAAACTTAAATTAAGTACTCAAGATTTCTTGCCCTAGCTGGTTTGGCTCAGTTGATGGAGCATCAGCCCATGGACTAAAGGGTCCTGGTTAAATTCTGGTTGAGGGCATGTACCTCAGTTGCAGGCTCAGTCATAGCCCCCAGTCAAGGTGCATGCAGGAGGCAACCAATTGGTGTGTCTCTCTCACATTAATGCTTCCCTCTCTCTTTTTCCTTCTCTCTTTCTTCTACTCTCTAAAAATCAATTGAAAAGTATCATTGGGTGAAGATTAAAAAAAAAAAAAAAGATCTCTTGTTTCACAGGGGGAAGTCTTCGAAATGCAGAAATTATTGCATTTCAGTAAATACATGACACAGTGTTTTAGATATGTCTTCACTTCATTTATTTTATCTTTAATAGGTAAATCTTAGACAAAATAGCCTCACCAGAATCTAAAAATTTCATCAAGTATATATTAGAAGTAGGTCAGAATACAGCGTCCCTAGCTCAACAAACAAATAAACACAAAACCAGAAGTAAAAACAAAACAAAACAAAAACTATAGTCAAAGTTTCAAAATAAAACTGAACATTTTTTATAAACTATAAGAGTAAGTATTTTATTTTTCTACTAAGTTCCCCAATTCCCCAAAACCACAGGCACCCTTTCATAAGAAAGGGAGTACAAACAGTATTCTTTACTGTTTTCTAAGAAAACAGAGTTCCTGCCATACAAAGGCGGACTGACCCTCAGGACACTCCAAAGTTCCTGCTAAGAGTTCAAAGTGGTACATAAAAGCGTCCTATCAACCACAACATGAAACACACACATTCTCACACTCTCATGGGGGAGCAATATTTATGTAGCTTTGGAGACTTATTTTCTTTTTAAAAAATATTTGTATTGACTTCAGAGAGATAGGGAGAGGGAGAGAGAGAAACATCAATGATGAGAGAGAACCATTGATCTGCTGCCTCCTGCATGCACCACACTGGGGATTGAGCCCGCACCCGGGCATGAGCCCTGACTGCGAATTAAACCATGACCTCCTGATACTCAACCACTGAGCCATGCAGGCCTGGCAAGACTTGTTTTCCTCATGCACTTTCACATCAGCCCAGCAACTGTATACTTCTTGGGGAGGGGCAGCCTTCATGCATCCTATAAACTTTAACATATTGTATTGAATTTTGTAGTATGTACTTTTATATACTATTTCTTTAAAGTTTTAAGATTTTGTGTTTTTTTTCCCTCTCAAACATAACTAAACATCCCTCCCACACAGACCAGCTGTTTCTTTCCTTAAAAGAAGGCAAGTAATTTAACATCATAAATACCAAATTGCATCTCAAGATCACAGTCAAAAGCTTTTATGTTTCACTAATTTTCAAGGCTCCTTGTCAGCCTTTCTCACTGAGCTACCATTCAGATGCTGGTATGTGCAAATGCATCAGTTGAAACACAGTCTATCTCCCGCTACTAATGACTAATATAAAATATTTCCAACTAAACACGCAGTACCTCATATACTTTGTAAATGGCAACAGAAAAATGTCATAGGATTTCTGGTCCATTTAACAGCTACCGCTCCTTCCACACAGAAGTCAACAAACGGGGTAGGAAGAATGTTTATCCACAGGAGCCACAAAGAAGATGAATGCAACTTTCTTTACCTGGGTATCTAATAACATGGGACATACCTGTTACAGGTGGACTGTTGGCCACATGTACTAACAAGAGGCATACAAAAGAAAGAACAGCAAATTCCTAAGGGTCCCAGAAAATGTGAAAACCATGCTTATGAAAAGTTTATTTAATCCAGTAGTGTAGAGAAGACACAACTCCAGTAAATGTATCATTTAAATTAACACACACACACACACACACACACACACACACACACACATAGAGGCCCGGTGCACGAAATTTGTGCATGGGGGGGTGTCCCTCAGCCCAGCCTGCACCCTCTCCAATCTGGGACCCCTTGAGGGACATCCCTCTCACAATCCAGGACGGCTGGCTCCCAACCACTCGCCTACCTCTGCCTGATTGCCCCTAACCACTTCTGCCTGCCAGCCTGATCACCCCCTAACCACTTCACTTCCAGCCTGATCGACACCTAACTGCTCCCCAGCCAGCCTGATTGCCCCTGACTGCCCTCCCCAGCCAGCCTGATTGCCCCTGACTGCCCTCCCCTGGTCACCCCTAATTGTCCTTCCCTACAGGCCTGATCACCCCCAACTGCCCTTCCCTGCTGGCCCGGTGACCCCTAATTGCCCTCCCCTGCTGGCCTGGTCACCCCTAACTGCCCTCTTCTGCAGGCCTGGTCCCCCCATAACTACCCTCCCCTGCTGGCCTGGTCTCTCCCAACTGCCCTCCTCTGCTGGCCCGGTCACTCCTAACTGCCCTCCCTGCTGGCCTAATCGCCCACAACTGCCCTCCTCTGAAGCCTGGTCCCCACCAACTGCCATCCACTGCTGGCCTGGTCCCCTCCAACTGCCTTCCCGTGCAGGCCTGGGTCCCCCCCAACTGCCCTCCCCTGCAGGCCTGGTCCCCTTCAACTGCCCCCCCCCCCCAGCAGGCCTGGTCTCCCCCAACTGCCCTCCTCTGCTGGCCCAGTCACCCCTAACTGCCCTTCCTGCTGGCCTGATCGCCCACAACTGCCCTCTGCTGCAGGCCTGGTCCCCCCCAACTTCCCTCCGCTGCAGGCCTGGTCCCCACACAACTGCCCTCCCCTGTAGGCCTGGTCTCCCCCAACGGCACTCCCCTGTAGTCCTGGTCCCCCCAAATGCCCTCCTCTGCCGGCCTGGTCACCCCCAACTGCCCACAACTGCCCTCCCTTGCCAGCCATCTTGTGGCGGCCATCTTGTGCCCACATGGGGGCAGCCATTTTTGGCCACATAGGGGTGACCATCTTGTGTCTTGGAGTGACCGTCAATTTGCATATTACTCCTTTATTAGATAGGATATATATATATATATATATATATATATATATATATATATATACACAACCTCCTGGAGTTAGTCCATACCTGAACACTGAGACATAAAAATACTGACCTTTATTTCTCTTCTGAACCAAACCATTTACGTCAGTCATGTAATTCTTGGAAGTGAAAGATTTAATTTAAAAATATTAGATATTTCTTAAAAATTCACTAAAAGTGGATAATAAAGAAAGCTTACATGTACCACCATCTGATATTTAATAGTCCTTTCTTTAATGGTGTATAAGAAGTTTGATAATATGAACAACCTTCCACCATTTTAGAGTCTACAGCAATATTTCTCAAAGTAATCATGAATGAAGTTGACTGAAAACCTTATTGATTTCATTTATTCCCTCACCTATCAAAGAACCATAGACATTTTTTTTTAGCCCCAAAGCACTTATATTATCATTAAGAAAACGTGGGACCAGAGAATATATACTATCTGCCCAAGGCCAAATTGCAAACAATGGCAGAGATCCTGAGTCCTGGTATTCAGTCCTACATCTCTACATCTGATCATTTGCTTAGGGAAACATGTTTTACTTCATTATGTCCTAATAATTTAAAAATATGATTTACGATGGCTTAAAATCCCATTGAGTGTCACTGGGTCTTTGTCCCCTCTCTAGAATTCGGGTGAGTTTATGAGTGCTTTGACCAATGCAATATTGTGTGAAACTTCTGTGGTAAGGTCATAAAAAAGCCATTGAGCTTTTTGCTTTGTTTCCTGGGTACATATTCTATTGAAGCTCTGAGTTTCCATGAAGCAAGTCTCCCTACCCTGTGGTCACCATGCTTTGAGGAAACCCAAGCTAAATATACTGGTCATGCACAGGGTGCCTGGATGTCTGTCTCAGGTGAGTCCAGCCTCTGAGTTATAGCACTCCAGGCCCCAGATATGTATATGGAGAAGCCTCCAGACTTTCAATTCACCCACAACAATTCAAACATTCCTGCTGAAACCCAAGTATCGTGGAGCAACGACTACCCATCCCTGAAATACCTTATCCCAATTCCTTATTTGAAAAATTTGTTGGTGTATTGAAAGTTGTTTTACACTACTAATTTTGAAGTGGTTTGGAACTTAGCAAAGATAAGTGAAAAATTCTTTGATCTTTGTTTTCTCCCATATGGGCTCAGTACACCAGCTAGTTTGATCAGTTCAGCTCCTGCCTGTCAAAAGCTATGTTGTTTTATAGATTTACTTTTCTTACCTTAAATGATCTTTATTTGAACATACCATTGTTTCATCTTTTCACATATTATTTTTTTATGAGAACACAATACAGTGGCTTTGTGCTATTGCTTTTTCTGGACAATTACATTTTAAAATTTTATTCATTCATTCATTACTAAATATTTATTGACTATATAATCCACGTTTTAAAAATGGATAGATTTGAAAGATAGAGATAAAGAGAATTTAAAAATTGCTCTCCAGAGGACTGAGGGGAGGGGGTCATTAATCATAAAGTGTGTGATAACTATTGATCATACTTTTTTCTAGATTCTTGAGCTAACTATTTGATTACTTTCTCCTCTTTTTTCTTTTCCTCCTCTTGTCATTTATAATGAAAACATTTAGGACTTTAGATTTACTCCTGAATACTGCTGTTGCCTCATCTCAGAGTTCTGCTTTATGATACTATGTTTTTTATATACTACAGTTGTAACTTCAATTTCTCTTTGCCATAACAGTTATTATATAGCATGCTCTTAAGTTTTTAAGTGGTTTATTTATTTATTATTTAAAATTTACACTTGACTATGACATTGTCAGGGAACAAAAACTAAACATTTTCTGGTATTAGAATTTATAAATGGTATGTGTATGTACACCAGTGTACATACACATACCATACACACACACACACACACACACACACACACACACACACACAAACACTGAGTGGCCAGATTATTATGCATTCAGAGATCATAATAATCTGGCCACTCAGTGTATTTTTCATGTTTATATCTTCAATAAGATTTATTTGGTAGATGTTTACATTATCTTTCCTTACCTTTCAAAGATTGTTTCATATATTAAAGTCTACCATTACTGTAACTGTTTGCTTGCATATAGACACAAAAGTAGCATGGAATATGCAGTGAGTATTCCTCAAACACAAGAAGAAATTCATGATAAATTGGCATAGTTTTTAATTATAATAAAGACGGACTGGGGAGAACTAGTGGTATGAATCGTTACATAGCTATCGGGCAGAATTTGGAGCATTTCTAATTAGCAACTAATTCTAAGAAAATATACTAATAAGAAAAGTTTGCCTCCCAGTTTAATCATGTAATTTAACATAATAAATTAAGAATTAAATAATTAAACAACATAAAATAAGCAAGGAATTTCACTATTCAAAAAAATGATCAAATCATGTATTTTAAATACATTGAAAGTTCAAAAATAAGAGTAAAAAGAAAATCCAGGAAAAGTGTTCTTTATGCTAGCTAATTTGCATAATACATTTTTAACAAATTAATGCCATAATAGACATTTTTAGAGCTACACTATATTTAACTAATGAGAACTGGAGAAATGTTAATGCGTATCATAATCATCAGGCAAGCACATTCATCATTTTGTTAACTTTCTCTAATATCTTATTTTATATACCTGACATTCAAGAAAATTTGACCATTTTCTGAACCAAATATAATTCTGATGTAATTTTAGTTATTAGCAGGTAATTCAATAAGCATATTTTTACAGATGACTTGGTGTTAAGCTTGCCTTTATGCAAAACAAATGTAAATCTAAAGATATAGCAAAGAGAATAACGTATTTCTACTTTTGGTATAATTTACAAAAATACAAATATCTTTTTTTATATAGAGTTAGAAGAAAAGCTTGTAGCTTTCTGGATAGATGGGAAAGGTAAGGTAAAGCAAAGCTTGCTCTTTTGTGGAGGTGCTGACCATGCTCAGAAAGAGCACCAAAGGGTCTTTGAATCTTGTTAAAGCTCATTGGCTCCTTACCATGACTTGATAAAAGCTAAATAAATAAATAAATAAATAAATAAATAGCCCTAACCGGTTTGGCTCAGTGGATAGAGCATTGGCATGTGGACTGAAAGGTCCCAGGTTCAATTCTGATCAAGGGCATATACCTTAGTTGTGGGCACATCCTCAGTAGGAGGTGTGCAGGAGGCAGCTGATCGATGTTTCTCTCTCATCGATGTTTCTAACTCTCTATCCCTTTCCCTTCCTCTCTGTAAAAAAATCAACAAAATATATATTTTTTAAAAAGTAAATTAATTAATTAATTAATTAAAAATCCAAACCACTGGGTACCCTACCCTAGTGGCATAAAAACTGGGAAGATCCCATTCTTTTTTTCTACAAACTCTATACACCTAAATACCTAATGTTTATTTTGTTCTAGTTCAGGTGGTTCTAGGCTTCCTTCCCAGTCCCTGGAATTTCCTTGCTTGTCATTCATGCTAACATGAGCATTCAATTATACAACATGCTCAGATGAGTCAATAAGTTCTTATGAAGGTTAGAATTATGAAATTACCTTTTTAACACTTCAGAGTTTTAAGATTTTACTTCCAGATCTTTTAAATCATACATTTGTCTAAAATCAACTACAATAATAACTTAATCCACTGCATTTCATTCACTCAAATACACAGGCCACAATTTGTAGTAGGCTACTGAGATGAACTCAGTTGAATTCATAGACATCTTTTTCTTTCCTATATACACTGAGTGGCCAGATTATTATGAATTCTGAACGCATAATAATCTGGCCACTCAGTGTATATCCTATATAATGAAAGGCTAATATGCATTCAGAGATCATAATAATCTGGCCACTCAGTGTATAGTTTCATAAAGACACACAATCGATGATTAATTTTATGCCTCCTCGTATATAACTGAGGTGGTATAACATCGGATATTTAAAACACATTTCATGTAATTGAATTTTAGAAATAGCTTAAAAGAACATATACAAATAAGAATGAGCATATTAACATTGACTTACTCACATCAAAATGGCTTAATTTAAAAAATGCTATTTGATTTTGTAACTGTTCATAAATTTATCCCCCCAAATAAACATTTTGTTGCTTTAATAAAATTTACTCATTCAATTTAAAACATATTAATGTTAATGGATTTCTTGTTATAAAATAGCTCCAATATAACATGTGAATGGAGAAGAAATTCCATCATTACATTCTTTTTTCAACTTACCTTTCATTTTTGTTATACTTTGAACATCCTGACTGTGTTCTAAGTGAAAAATGCAAAAAAAGTCAGCAAAACTAGGGGCTTCTACATAATAAGAAACAGCTAGATGGGTAGAATTGTTATGATAAATTATTCATTTTGGGGGGTTTTCATGTTTACTAGTATATGTGTGGCATTATGCATACTTCATTTTAAATGGCTGGATATTTGGACATTGATTACTTCTGGCCTTTATAATAATAAATATAGCCTTTTTACAAAAACACATAATCCCAGCCCTCACAAACCTATGGATAGAAATGAAGTCCCACTGACATCAGTATCCAATAAGGATCATTAAGCCGCTTTACATTTCCAAAGCAAATCTGTTCTGGTCCCTCATCAAGATATTTCTTCATTCATGAGCTGCTGGTGTTCATAGTGGGAAACCCAACTTCATGCAAAGCTGCCCTCACCCCTTAGGATATCAAACCTGCTCTTGGTCAGATGTGGGTAAAATAGCCTTTCCTCCACCCTGTGTCACAATTTGTCTCACATTTTTGACAAAAACATCTCCCTTGCTTGCCCTCCTCCTTCTTTTTGCCATGTATGCTATCATATTAACAGGTTCTGGGGATTAGAACATGGACATATTTAAAGGGGTTATCACATGTATCAATCAATATAAATAAATTCCTCAGGGGTCACCAGCTACCAGCTCTGCCAACAGATCCAGAATTCTAATTTGGAATCAGTTGTTGTGATAATTTTAAAATAATAAAAAATAGAACATTTTTGGAGAGGGGAGGTATAGAAAAGGTAAAAGGAGTTGCATATATAGATTTTTTTTTTCTAAAATCAGGATGGCTGCAGTTTTCAGAGAGTGATAGAAATTAGCAGATTAAATCATCACATCCAGAAAAGGAAGGCTTACATTCCATATGCTGACAGGTTTCTAACAGAACTGTAGGCCTAGCAGACACAGCTATAATAAGAGCATATATGTTCTCTATCTAGCCAATGCCATTCTGCTGAGTTTCAAGCAGGAAGAAGCTCAGATTTCCTTAGAATATAAATCATGTCAAAAGTAATAGTTAAGCTCCAAAAAAAATTAAGGAAAACTTTAAGTGACTTTTCTAAGCCTAGCACATATAGACACAAATTAGGACCATCCTGTACATATGCTGAATGGTGATAATACTCTGCCAAACAAGAAAATGCCTTCTTTAAAAAGACAGCTATATTTTTCAGGTTAGTTAGTGAGAGGAAAGAACATTGCATAATGCAGTTTCAACCAAGAGGACCTTAGGGACAACTTTTATTTCTATATCTTTTTTTTCCAATGAAGTTTGGAATTCCATCTATATTGTGTTGATATAGCAATGGTAACTACATAGAGGTAGAGGCCATCTATTTGTGTATAAGGAGATGTCACTAAAATCTAATGACATGCTACTTCAGGAGCTGAAAAATTTTTTTAAGTGGTTGAATCATTTTATGTATAAAATGTACTAACCAATATTTTGGAGAGCATATGTTCCACTGGCTTGCTTCTTTGTTAAAAAAGTCTAAGCTCTCTATTTTCATCATAAATGTAAAAGTGAAGGAGAAGAAAGTTCATGGGCAGTTTGAGGAACTCAAGGACAAAGGAATACCAGTAAAGTGTCTATGTCTGGGGGAAAAAAATGTAGATGCTATAGTGCTTCCGTAGCAGCCCTAAAACTCTTCAATGTCAACGCATAGGGATGGAAAGTAAACAACTGTACTGTAATATTGCAAAACGTTCCTTCATTCTCCAAGTAATAAGCACATTTTTATATGGTCTTCTATATAATAGGCATAATAATACATACTTCAGAGCACTATGTAAAGACCAAACCAGATAATGCAGATAAAACAAACAGCACTGTGCCAGGTATACGTGAGAATACCTAAGACATTCCAGGTATACATGTGGATACTAAATACAGTTCAGTTAATGTTGTTATTAATGTATTTGAGAAATAAGACAACTCTTAAAAGATTCGTAAAAAATATTTTGTGTCCAGTAAAGTATAATTTCAAAATATTAAACTTTTTCTTCCTTGGCATATTTTATTTTTTGTATGGAATATAACAAATAGGTGATTGGCTTGGGTTTTGTGTCTGTGTAAGTAGGTTAATAATTCTGTTTTCTACTTCCAAAGTACAGAAAAGAGTACTTTTGGTTGATAGACTAACATTAATTTGAGCCACAAAATGACAGAAACTTTTTGAGCAATTGCTTTCAAAATTGTTTCTGTGTAATAAAAGTTGCTTTTGCAAGACAATTAATCTCTCACTCATTGGCCCATTTTATTTCAGGTTTGATGTTGTCATTACTTGCACTTTGTTTTGTGGCTGGGGAGAAGCTCTTACATAGAGAAATGTTAAGCATTAGTGTTTTCTTATTCTTTGCTTATACATGCATTGTTAATTCCATCTTCACTGTAGTTCTTTAAAGGGATATATTAAATTCATGTGTTTATTTGGTGAGTCTTCATCTTGAAAAGAACTAGGTGATATAACTCGTAAATCAACTTGGCTAATCAAAATTAATGTACTTTTATCAATTTATGAACAAGTGATGTTATAAATCCAGCCACCTTGCAAATGCTAATTTTTCCCTTAGAACATCTTAAGCCTGGTTTCCACTTTATTCTTTCTTATTTTTTATATTAAATAAAATATGTATACGGAAGTCCTAATGTTCCTCCTACAGACACTTCTAAAGAGCACATACTTCCAGGGTTCTTGAAGACTATAGAGGTAAAGTGCCATTTTTGACATCCATGATTTAGAAAATTATTAGTTTGAACTCAAAGTCATGAAAACTAGCAATTTACTAGAAATTCTTAACGGAATAATTGGCAAATCTCTACTATACTTTTATCATTAGCACTGTTAGTTATATGTGTTTGAGGCCTTACATATAAATACCTAACATATTTAATAAAAATGATTACAGTTTTAGATATATATATAAAAATTTAAGCATCTGCAAGTGAAAATATTATCTTTCCATATTACATTATTTAACACTAGAGGCCCAGGTGCATGAAATTTGTGCACAGGTGTGTGTGTCCCTCAGCCCAGCCTGAACCCTCTCCAATCTGGGACCCCTCAAGGGATATCCAACTTCCCATTTAGGCCCAATCCCAGTAGGATCAGGCCTAAACAGGCAGTCAGACATCCCTCTTACAATCCAGGACTGCTGGCTCCAAACTGCTCGCCTGCCTGCCTTCCTGATTGGCCCTAACCACTTCTGCCTGCCAGCCTGATCACCCCCTAACCACTCCCCTGCCAGCCTGATTGATGCCTAACTGCTCCCCTGCCAGCCTGTTTGCCCCTAACTGCCCTCCCCTGCAGGCCTGGTCACCCCTAACTGCCCTCCTGTGCAGGCCTGGACCCCCCACCTGCTCTCCCCTGCAGGCTCTCCTCTGGGTCCCCCCCAACTGCCCTTCCCTGCAGGCCCGGTCGCCCCCAACTTCCCTCCTCTGCCAGCCTGGTCCCTCCCAACTGCCCTCCCCTACTGGCCTGATCACCCAGAACTGCCCTCCCTTGTAGGCCTGGTTCCTCCCAACTGCCCTCTCCTGCTGGCTATCTTGTGGCAGCCATCTTGTGTCCACATGGGGGCAGGATCTTTGACCACATGGGGGCAGCCATCTTGTGTGTTGGAGTGATGGTCAATTTGCATATTACTCTTTATTAGATAGGATAGAGGCCTGGTGCATGGGTGAGGGCCGGCTGGTTTGCCCTGAAGGGTGTCCCAGATCAGGGTGGGGGTTCCCTTGGGGCATGGGGCAGCATGGGTGAGGGGCCTGTGGTGGTTTGCAGGTCGGCTATGCCCCTGGAGACCCAAGCAGAGGCCCTTGTATCTGGGATTTATTTATCTTCTGTAATTGAAACTTTGTAGGCTTGAGCAGAGCCAAGACTCCTGCTTGCTCTGTGACCACAGCCATTTTTGTTGGGATTTATTTATCTTCTATAATTGAAACTTTGTAGCCTTGAGTGGAGGCCTGGGCTGGGCAGGGTGTGTGGAAAGCTTGGCTTCCTCTATCGTCAGGGGCAAACGAAGGCTCCTGTTTGCTCCATGGCTGCAACCATCTTGGTTGGGTTAATTTGCATACTCGCTCCTGATTGGCTGGTGGGCGTGACTTGTGGGTGTAGCAGATTGAGGGTTAATTTGCATATTACTCTTTTATAAGATAGGATAAAACACAGAAAAAAACACTAAAATATTTTAGAAGTATAAATTCATCTTTTCTCCTCTTTAAATGCTTTTTATATTTGGAACAATATAATTCATTTATATTACCTATGGCTAGATGACAATTTTATAATGGCCAAGATCTTTTCATTATAACCAATTCTCAAAAAGTACCAAGTTATAACAGGCATTTAATAAATGTTACCAAAAATGAGAAAATCATTAATTTAACATAGAGCCTATTGATGTTTTATGTTTTAGAGTTAGTTCTCATCTAATTATTACCCACCCCCCAAGAATTTTAACCACTAAATATGCACTATCCAGTTTTTTTTTTTCAAAGGCTTTATAATTTGCACAAGTATGTTGAATGTATATCAAACATTTTAAACCCAGATTTATACAGTTCAATTGGATGCACTAAATATGGTTGAATAGCTAAGTTTAAGGCAGCATGGAAGGGGGGCTCAGCACAAGATGAATAAAATCCTCTTCCTCCCATAATAAAGTTTAAAGTCGTGAGGAGGAAAAACATTGTGCACAAATAAAAAAATTCACAATAAAATAAGAAATTTCCATTGGACTGTCATATTACAGCTTTTATAAGAGTATACTTGTGGTTTGGATACATTGAGTCAATTGTCATGCCATCTGTGGTTTTTAGCTATTCTCCATTGGGTTGAATTTAGCCTTTCATTTAAATGAGAGTATGAGTGTCAATGAACTACCTTAAATAAGACCACCATAGTAATATGGAGAGCTATCCATTACTATACCCTAAGAATCTTTCCCCTGTAAATGTTCCCATAATGCTTTCCATGACAATCATCTGTCCCCACGAGTTAGTAAATTCAAACCTAAAAACATGCAAGGCTGTTTTTAATGTCATCTGCAGTAATAAATTTGGGGATATTATCTATCTTAATCTAGTATACACTTTACATTTCAGTGCTTTAAGCCTTGATTCATTATCAAGGTTTCTGTACTTTCATTGACCCCATGACAATGAAAATTTAGTGTTCCTGATATTGGGAAAAAAACGACCAAATCTGGTGAGTGCTGGGGATGTGAGCCAAGAACTTTTGGCTTTGGGATGGTGCTGGTTGGCCTACATATAACAAAAGTCTCTTCCTTTGTATAGTCCTAAGAACCAAAAAAAGAAAGACACTTTTTGACTCTGCTAGGTTTACATGGAGTCTTCTGAAAGACAAACGACTGGCTCCTGGCCCAACTTTATTTTTCTCAAGGGACTTTGACAAACATGTTGTGAAACTTCACAAGATCCCCTTGTATCTAAACTTCAGAACTACTTCTTCAGGTTATCAAAGCTGCACTACCCAAGGCCATAAACAGGAAGCTGTCTTTGTCCATAAGTGACAGTGTAGAATAGATCACATCTGAAGTTTCTCAGAAACTCTAACATTTGTTTAAATTTGTATTCATTTTTTCTCTATGAAAGATATTCAAAAGGATATCAATTAGATCTTTTAACCATTTTGGTCCATGGGAGGAAACAGTAATTTTAAAAAGGAAAGGTTTGAATTTACTAACAACTTGGGGACAGATGATTGTCATGGAAAGCATTATGGGAACATTTACAGGGGAAAGATTCTTAGGGTATAGTAATGGATAGTTCTCCATATTACTATGGTGGTCTTATTTAAGGTAGTTCATTGACACTCATACTCTCATTTAAATGAAAAGCTAAATTCAATCCCATGGAGAATAGCTAATTGCCAATAATATTTCTAAGATTGACCAAATTATTTGCTAGTCATGTGCATTTGCAAATTAATATAATTACAATCCTCACAAACATAAACTGATTATAAAAACCAGATTTTGGAAATTGTATATGAAGAGAAGTAATTTATGGGTTTAAGATTTTATATACATATATAATTTATCTCTATTGTTGAAAATATTACAGATGTTGCTTTGTTTGTTTGTTTTCTCATTGACCCCCTCCACCCCACAAGCCCCCCAGGTCTTCTTTATTAAAGGATAGTTGATATGCAATATTATATGAGTTTCAAGTATAGAGTATATTAATCAACATTTACTAGTATATACCTTATGAATCTAGTAATCATCATCATTATACAAAGTTGTTATGTTACTATTGACTGTATTCCCCATGCAAAATATATATTTTGTATTCAAATCACATTCTCTGTATTTTAAGAACATAATTATATTGCTTACTTTCCAGATTCAAAATCTAATTTCAAAACAAAGACCTTATTATGTGTTTGGGAATAATATTTGTTTCTGATAATTACAACCTCTTCAAAGTATTCTCAATAACATTAAAGTATTTTCTAATTGTGCAACAAAAATCATGCATCACAAATAGAATATTAAATACTGTACTTATATTAATGTTCTTTTATTAGTGTTATTAATTTAATATTCACTGTATTAATAAAATAAAATAATTTTCATTAAGAATGAAAGTGGATCTCATATATCCCTCAATGATTCAACACTAGCTAATATTTATCATGATAAATACTTCTAGTTGTCATGTAGATCATTACATAATCCCAAGAAAATGGCTTTTGTATTTTAACCATTAATTAATACCTACTTGTACAATAGCATTATTCATAACATATTCTTGAAAACTGAAAATCTACTTACTGCAAAACTAGCTCAAAGCTATTCAGATAACCATGTGTCTTTATGCTCATTACAAGGAACATCATTTTAACTACAGGGATTACTTAACATTTATACAATGTTCCAGAACATGCTCTAGGCAGCCCTAATGTATGAATAGCATGCTATGCCCTCAAGGATATCCTTTTCTCCTCAACTGACATGAAAACAAAGGAGAACAGTTTTCATAAATTCTATACAATAAAACCCTAATATGCAAATTGACCAAACGGCAGAACGACTGGAGGAATGACCGGTTGCTATGATGCGCATAGACCACCAGGGAGCAGATGCTCAACACAGGACTGGCCCCTGGTGGCCAGTGTACTTCCACAGGGGGAGTGCCATTCAGCCAGAAGCTGGGCTCTTGGCTGGCAAGCACAGCGGCAGTGCGGGAGCCTCTCCCACCTCTGCTGCAGGTGGGCAATAAAAAGCGAGGGATCCTGGACTGTGAGAGGGATGTCTAAGCTGGCAGGCAGACATCCCCTGAGGGGTCCTGGACTGAGAGAGGGTGCAGGCTATGCTGAGGGACTCCCCCCCAGGGCACAAATTTCATGCACCAGGCCTCTAGTGTAAACATAAAGTTTCCATCTCTGCAATGGTGTTTACTCTGTGATAGACAGCTACTGGTGACTGTAGTTTTATAACCCGGGACTTTGTTTCTTAGTTGCTTTGTGATTATCCATCACTTATAAAACAAAATTTGATTTCTGGTTTCTATCATATATTGAGCTAATTTTTGCTCTATACAGTAGGGCATAATCAACCATTATTGTCCTGGTTCATACTCTGACAGAAGGCAGAAATTTGTCTGTAGTCACTGATTCTATTTCTTCTATAGTTTGTTTTTAAAAACCAAAAGGAAAAAGTGATAAAACGCCAGTATTCAGTTAACTAATGGAATCTATCATATAATTTTGGATATTGAATCAAGTTAGTTTTTTTTAATATAAAAAAATAAGGCTGTAAATAATTATCCAGTTCCCATTAGAAACCAGATGTTTTATGTATTATTAAGTAAAATTATCATGATAATTTTATGAAGTAGCATTTTCAGTCTCTATTTTAGAGCCAAAGTGACTAAAAATATGAGTTGAAAGAATTTCTCTAAGATTTCACAGCTAGTAAGTGTTATAGGTTTAAAAACATAATCAGGTCTTTTGATGACATCATTTTTTATATTATAACACACAGCCATGAGAAATATATATGTGTTGGGCATCCTAGCATTCTCCAGAAAGGCATGACTATGACATGGAGTGGCAAAGCAGTATCTCTAATTACTTCTTATCAGGAAGGAAGGAAGGAAGGTAGGAAAGAAGGGAGGGAAGGAGAGAGGGAAGGTGGGAGGGAGGGAAGGAGGGAAAGAAAGAGCCTTCTAGATATAAGGAGACAGTCTGAATCAGAAGTTTTAGTGTGGATTATATTTACAATTAACATATTATACATAACCCTTTAGGAATTCATTTGAAATAAAAATCTCTGACTTGAGTAATCCCTTGGAGCCCTATTCAGTCTTTATATGATGAGTTTTACAAGGATTTTGTAAACACCATTTTACTCATAACCTTGAAATGCATAGGTTATGGTTCTAGAAGGATGCTGAGAATTTTAAAGATATTAATTGTAGCTAGAGTAACATAGTCCCTTTCTAAGTCATTTGATTCTATCTAAATAAGAAAATAGTAAGAAACTTAATTATTTTATTGTATACCAGCAATAAAAATCTGAATTTGAAATTAAATCGCAATATCATTTACATTAGCACACAAAAATTGATGTGCATTGATTTAACCTAACAAACTATGACAAGATCTATATGAAGAAATCTACAACTTTTAAATGAAAAAAATCAAAATAGAACTAAAGGAAAGATATTACATGATCGTATATAGGAATAGTCAATATTGTTAAGATGTCAGTTATTCTTAAATTGATCTATAGATTTAATGCCAGAAAGTTATTTTGTGGATTTCAAGACATTAATTCTAAAGTTTATAGAGCGACTCAAAGACCCAGAATGACCTGCACAATGTTGAAAGAGAACAAAGTCAAAGTGGTGACATTACCCAACTTTTTATAAAGCTACAGTAATCAAGACAGTATAGTACTAATGAAAGAATGGAACAGAGTATGAAAACCCAGAAATAGACCCACACAAATACAGTCAATTGATTTTTGACAAAGGAGGAAAGACAATTCAATGGAGAAATAATATATTTTTTTGTACAGGGCATCTAGATGCAAAAAAAAAAGTGAACCTAGACATCAACCTTATACCTTTCACAAGTATTAATTCAACATGAAGATAGACCTCAAATTATCTATAATAATAAAAGCATAATATGCTCATTAGACCAGACAGCCAAATGAACTTCTGGATGTTCTTTTGGACAAAGCTGCGGCAGCGGGGACTGAGGCAGAAGCAGTTAGGGGTGATCAGGCAGGCAGGTGAGCAGTTAGGTGCAATGAGGCAGGCATGCAGAGTGGTTAGGGGCGATCAGGCAGGCAGGTGAGTGATTAGGGGTGATTAGGCAGGTAGTCAAGTGGTTAGGGGCAATCAGGCAGGTAGGCGAGAAGTTAGAGGCAATCAGACAGGAAGGCAGAGGTGGTTAGGGGCGATCAGGCAGGCAGGCAGGCGAGTGGTTAAAAGCCAGCAGTCCCATATTACAAAAGGGATGTCTGACTGCCGGTTAGGCCCAATCCCATGACCTAAACCAGAAGTTGGACATCCCTTGAGGGGTCCCAGATTGTGAGAGGGTGCAGCCTGGGCTGAGGGATGCCCCCCCACCACTGAGCACAAATTTCATGCACCGGGCCTCTAGTATTTCATAAAATGCAAAATTATAAAACAACTCCTTGCCCTAGCCCAGTGTTCGGCAAACTCATTAGTCAACAGAGCCAAATATCAACAGTACAACAATTGAAATTTCTTTTGAGAGCCTAAATTTTTTAAACTTAAACTTCTTCTAACGCCACTTCTTCAAAATAGACTCACCCAGGCCGTGGTATTTTGTGGAAGAGCCACACTCAAGGGGCCAAAGAGCCGCATGTGGCTCGCGAGCCGCAGTTTGCCGACCACGGCCTTAGCCGGTTTGGCTCAGTGGATAAAATGTCGGCCTGCAAACTGAAAGGTCCCAGGTTCGATTCTGATCAAGGGCACATGCCAAGGTTGTGGGCTTGATCCCCAGTGGGAGACTTGCAGGAGGCAGCTGATCCATGATTCTCTCTCATCGTGGATGTTTCTATCTCTCTCTCCCTCTTCCTTCCTCTCTGAAAGCAATAAAAGTATATTTCAAAAATAAACTCCTTGAAATAACATAGGAGAAAATCTATATTGCATTAGGTTTGGCAATGACTTTTTAGATACAATACCAAAGGCATAATCAATGAAAGAAAAAATTAACAAGTTGGACTTTATTAAAATTAAAAATAATCTGCTCTGCAAAAGATACTGTCAGGAGAATGAATAGCCAAGCCACAAGTTGAGAGAAAATATTTGTAAAAGATGTACCCAATAGAGAACTTGTATACAAAATATACAAAGAACTCTTTAATTCTCAGCAATAAGAAAATAAACCACCCATCATAAAAAAATAGGCAAAAATCTGAACAGACTCCTCACCAAAGATTGCATACAGATAGCAAATAAGCATATGAAAAATGCCCAACCTCATACATTAGGGAGTCACAAATTAAAACAATGAGATATCACTACATACCTATGAAAATGCCTAAAGTCCAAAACACTGACACCACCAAATACTAGCAGAGATGTGGAGCTCTCTCTCTCTGCAGGTGGGAATGCCCAATGACACAGCTATGTTGAAAGGACACTATGGGAGTTTCTTACAAAAATGAACATTCTCTCCCTATATGACCTAAAGAAGTTGAAAACTTAAGTCCACACAAAAATCTATGTCTATATAAAAACTTGTGCATGGATGTTTACAACACTTTTATTAATTTTTGCCAAAACTTGGAATCAATCACGATGTCATTTAGTAAGTGAATGGAGAAATAAACTGTGGTAATGCAGCAAATGGAATATTATTCAGTGCTAACTAGAAATGAGGTATCAAGCCATGAAAAGAGAGAGAACCCTTAAATGCATATAACTAAGTGAAAAGGAAAACTATCTGAAAAGGCTACGTATATTTTTAAAATATATTTTTATTGATTTCAGAGAGGAAGGGAAAGGGAAAGATAGAAATATCGATGAGAGAGAATCATTGATCGGCTGCCTCCTGCACGCCCCCTACTGGGGATCGAGCCCAAAACCTGTGCATGTGCCTTTGACCAGAATCGAACCAGGGACCCTTCAGTCTGCAGGCTGGTGCTCTATCCACTGAGCCAAACCAGCTAGGGCTGAAAAGGATACATATTTTATGAGTCTAAGTACATGACATTCTGCAAAAGGCAAAATTATGGAGATGGTAAAGTAGAAAATGGCCTATCCCATCTTTGTCACTATAATTTTAAATTGTCATGTCTGCTCAGGGGATTCAGAGTGACAGAAAGACAGCCAAACCTAGGACATCACAATAAACACTAGAAATGCTTTAAAATGCATACACTTCTTTCGCAGAGAACATTTTGCCATCCAGCAGACTAAACAGCACTAAGTCAAACATTTAAATTAAAAGCCACAGCTGCCTAAATAGTATTGTATCTGTTTATTTTATTATCTTGAAAGGCAGCTGCTTCCTAAGTAAAAGCAAATTAAGCTTAGTCAACAAACTTCTTTAATTTGATGGCATGAACTCTACATTGATGTTTGAAAACAAGTGTCACGATTTTAACTTACCTTGACCATAAAGTAAACAGCCTACTCTTTTTTTAATGTCTTGCACAGAAAAAAAAAATGGGAAGAGATCTGCAGCAGAAATCAGGGCGTCATAAATCTAATGTTAGCCTGGTCTCTGGAGAAGCCGTATATCTTTGTTTAAGTGACTTAATCTTTCATGGTCTGTTTCTACATTCCATTGCCTGTACTCTCAACATGCAAAACAGATAAAGACACTGGTTTAAAGAGGGAAAGGGACTCTCCATCTGCTCCATCCTACTTCCTGTGCTAGCACAGGAGGACCACACAGAACACAGTGTGAAAACCACTTAATAGAATACTGCTCCAGTTCTGAAATTCTTTGTTTCTATGTAAATATCCCAAAACATCTTAGCTTCCTCCCAATTCACAAAGAACAAGACTTTTACCCAAACAATGCTGCTCAGGCTTATAAAATTTGAGGGCTGGAAAAGAATTTGGCACACTATTTGGGTCGTCTGCCTCACTCTGAATAGATGTGGCCTTACATGATCCTAGAATTATTATTATTTTTTTAATATTTAGAAAATACAAACAGGCACTTCTGAAGAAATCCCAACCAAGCAATTGCTCTAAGGGTTCTTCTTCTTTTTTTTTTTTTTTTAAGGAGAATTCTACCTATAATGCCTCTTGTTCATCTTCTATGAAAACAGAGACAATTATTATTCACACAGAGCATCCATCTATTCACTCAAAAGGAAATTAGTAAGCTCCTGTGCTGTCCAGAAGAGTGCTAGGCCTTAGAGGTACGAAGCTGAACACAACCCAGTTGCATTCAGGAAATGCCAGACCAGGGAGCACTGTTTCTGAAGGCTGGCCAGTGGGAGGTCTCAGGGGAAGAGCACAGGGGAGGCCTAACTCGGCTCGTTCTGGGAGATGGGGTAGTCAGAAAAGTTTCAAGTCAGCACGTTTTCAAGTGTCAAGTCAACATCATTTTGGAGGTTGAATAGAAGTCACTCAGGAAAAGGGCAGATATGTTCTCCGACAAAAGGCAACTGTGAGATAGGAATGTATAGGAGAGCATGAGATTCTTATGGCTGGTCCTCAGAGATTTCACTGCATCAAGACAGTGGGATTTTAAACTGGGGACTGAGAAAATCAGAGTTGAGCTTCATAAAGATCTTCCTCCATCAGGTAGGTGAATAAAGTAGTATTGGATTGGGGAGGTGGGAGGTAAAAGAAAGTTAGATGGCTTTTCATGAAACCTAGGTAAGAAATAGTCTTGGCTGAACAACTGCCCAGTGACTGGATGCATTTTATTTGCTTTGCTCTGACACATCCTCATTTTCTATGGCTGGGCTGATGTCGCATCAACACCTTGAATACGGACAATAGCTGAGAAACATTTTTTTTTCCTCAAGAGTCAAGCAGTCACTTTACCATACCTTTGCCATGTTATTATTTCATTGTTAGTTGTCAGCTGATGGTGTGATTCTATTTGGTGTTAGAATCATAAGATTGCCATTTGCAGGAGACCTTCAAATTCACCTGGTCTGTTTTCATACCAGATTTCTTCAAAACCAACCACAAATGAGGCCGTGGGGAGATAATGCAGACAAGAACTCCCAGCCTAACAAGAACCAGCCCTGAAAGTCACTGGTTCACTTCCAGGCCTGCCTCCCGCTGTAAGCACACTGGCCCTGTCGCCCACGTGAACCATTTTTCTTGTTTTTGCATGTTCTAATTAAGATTTCGTTTGTAATCTTCTCCCATGAAGAACTGAGGCCCAATGAAGTTAAGGGTCTTGGCTGTACTTACATTTAAACAAGTGGGTAGCAGAGCCCAAATGGCAAAACCGCTGACACGTATTCAGGAAGAGCTGGAACCTCTTCTACAATCTGTAACTGGCCCAAACCCCCATGGAATATGCAGGTCCTGCCAAGAGTCCTTACTCCAGATATGAATGACAGTGCATTTTAGACTTCTTATTTGTAAAAAGGCAACTTTCTAAGATTCATTTTCTTCCTATATAAATGTGTATTATTTGTGTGCTTTGTGTTTCTCTTGCCAGGAGATGGATGGGTAGATTTGGACTTATGTATTTTGTAGTGGCTAAGAAAGGGTTATTCTAGGGTTCCCTGGTACAGGCTAAACTATTAAGAAAGTCAAATTCTGAGTTCAGGCTAAGAAATGCTGCAGAAATATATATTTTTTTGCCTTGGAAAGCTTAACTTTTGGGAATCATCTACAGATACTCAATCATCAGTTATTTTAAAAAAGTAATAGTAAAATGTAGCCCTCAAAATTGTATGGGTAAAAAAAGAAAATCACTGGGGGAGGTTGTTAAAAGTGTAGATTTCCACATATTTCCTCCAGATCTTTTGACTAAGTGAATCCAGGATAGGAGTCAGTAATCTCCATTTTCAATAAAGTCACCACCTGATTCTAAATGAGACTGTTGTAGCTATAAGTAGATTTTAAAAGAAGGGGTTAGTTTAATGGTTCTGCTTAACCCTTTACCATGGCTTGTATCCTTTAAGTAAAAATACTGCACTACATGAGTCAGGAACATTGAATTAAACTTCAGCCCTACTAAGTCTTATGGGATCAAGCTGTCATGGGGTTCATTCCAAGCATAGTTTATATTATCCTAAATGTCTTTCACCAGACCCAAAGTTCATGTGTCTTTCTGGCACAAGAGAAAATTATTTCTTTTCAAACACGTATTCTACCATCATCATCTAAATAACTGCTAGATAATGAGATACATTAAATTGTCCTATTGTCTCCTGTGTAATGTTTCAAAAGAGTTTTTAACCAAGAGCAAACTTAGTATTAAATGATAACAATCAAATTTTGTTACACTTGTTTTGAAAAAAATAAAAGCAAAATAAAGCATTTTGACTTTTATACAAGTCATCACTGCTTAATTTAAAACTACTGGATGTAAGAAAAATATGCCCTATTCATTTCCCCCTGTGATAATGAGTAAAAAGAAGCTTAAGGCAGTAAGCGGCCTCAAGAAGCTTTAATGGCCTGCAAAGCTTTTTGCTTGTGGGTTATTTCCAGTCCCATTTCATTATAAAGAACTTACTTCTAGAATACAGAGGCTGATTACTTCAAACCAAGTCTAAGATGAACACTAGAGAAAAGGCATTTATTCCACGACCAGACACATCTTAGACCCGTGGTCGGCAAACTGCAGCTCGCGAGCCACATGCGGCTCTTTGGCCCCTTGAGTGTGGCTCTTCCACAAAATACCATGGCCTGGGCAAGTCTATTTTGAAGAAGTGGCGTTAGAAGAAGTTTAAGTTTAAAAAATTTGGCTCTCAGAAGAAATTTCAATCGTTGTACTATTGATATTTGACTCTGTTGACTAATGAGTTTGCCGACCACTGTCTCAGACTAAAAGAGAGAGGGTCCTATTGATAGTTACTTTCTAAATCAAAATACTGTAAAAACTTATATAGGAGCAGATTCTTCCTATCCTTTTCTCTTTGCTGATCTATTGATTTTTTTTTCTTCTTCCTTCCTTCCTCCCTCCCTTTCTTTCTTTTTTTCTTGTGTATGGAGAACCTTTCTAAAATTTCAATGGGATAATGTCTGACCTCAAATTAGGCCCAGTTGGAGTTAGTAATGATAACTAATTATTATTTATCAGGGACTGTCTTGAATGCTGAATATTCATTAATTCAATTAATCCCCATGATAACTCTGTGAAGTGGGATTAGTATTGAAGCGTGGAGAGCAGGGAGCGGATCTCCCCCTTGCAGGTTCTTGCCTCACAAAGTTTGAAGAATAAAATTCAAGGACTAAAAGAATGTGTTCGTAAAAGGGTGTAAATTTATTGGAAGCAAATTCAGACTCCCACGTAGGGAGAGGGTTCCCAGGGGGTAACCCACTAAGCCCCTTTTTCTAAGGTTTATAAATGCTGTAGTTCTTTGTGACTTCATGCTACCTTCCAATTGGACCACTTCCCCATTTTATGATCCTGTGTTGTTGTTGTTTTTGATTGGTCACTCTTTTGCAGAATATCAGCTTCAAAGTCCAAACCCACATGGTGCCCCCCTTTTGCTTCCCCCCTTATCTTGTAACATTCCTCTATCTCCTGTGAAAATCTCTTTCCCTCTTTCTGCCATCTGTCCATGTTTCTCTATCCTCTGTGAAAGTTTGCTTTCCTCTCCCCTTATTCTGTGGAACCTTGCTATTCTTTGCAAATGCATGCCTCCTGGCGGCCCCAAGCCCTCACCTATGCATTCCTCCCCCATGGACTCTCTTTATTCCCAAGACTCCCCCAACCTGCTATTTTATCTCTAAAATTCCTTTCAGTATTATCTCCACATTACACATGAGGAAACAGTGGCACAGGAAAACTAAGTTACCATACTATAATCACATAGCTATTGTCTATGAGAAATAAGTCAACGCAATTCCCTGTTTCTGTGTTAAACAATGCTGGGAGCAAGCATAGATTTCAACCCCTATTTTTAACAATTCTAAAAATGTAGTTTGAGCAAAGCTGGTTCTTGGACTGTGATCTGTGTAAACTAGCTTATATATAGACTAGTTGCTTGTTCTTCAATAACCGATCCAAGACTTTTGCCTTATTCTTGGGACATATACAATGCTATGGTATTCATAAATTCTGCCCAATTGCTTGCAATGCAAGATATGCGTTAAAATCACCCAGCCTTTCCCATAAAACCCATGAGTAGCTTCCCCTGATCTTAACTTTCCAAGACACTACTAAGACTCTGTCAAGATGGCTGGTGTTCTGCTTACTGAAGTAACTTCATAAACTTAGTTTGCTTGGTCAATAGGCTATTTCAAGAATATATTTGGTAGTTGACATCTGTCTAATACTTATGAGGAAATAAAAGATTATATTTTATTGTAAATACAATAAGCAACTCTTTATCCTCTAATTCTCCTCAAATAAAAATTGTATCACTATAGCAGAATAGGAAAGTTGATATCAAACTTCAGTAAGTACTTAGATAAATAATTTTGACATTTTCTTAAAACAAAAAACTAAAGCACTTGTGTGATTCTCAAACCAATAATCTTTACAAAAGTTCTGTACAGATAAAAAGCAGTCTCTGAGTACCTCCCCCAATCCTCTGGAATTTAACAGGATTAAATTAATTCACTAAAAGATGCACTTGTTTGTATATTACAAATTCAATGTAAGAAAATATTTTTATTCTTAAATTTTACTCAATCAGGAGACCAACAAGAATGATGGATTCAAACAGTGGTGGGCCGGGGGGAGGGGGGAGGGGAGAAAAAAAGAAAAACAGTTATCTCAGAATGATGCAGCCAGGAAGGAGTGAGATGTCACATGGTGAGTATTTTGGGTGTGAGCACACAATGCATGAGGAGGTCTTGCTTCTTTGGAAATAACTGTAAATATATTCATCTGAGTAAAACAATAATCTGTGTCTAGTCATGCATGCTCTCTGCTCTCCTGGCTGTCACTGCTGTCGATCCGGAGTTGAGAGGTAATGGCCTCATGATTCAAGGAAACTGCTGAAGTGTGTACTTAGGCTTCAGTTGGAGAGATGGGTTCATTTATCTTCATAATAAGCTATTACCATCGAGAGGTCACAACTCATTGAAGAGACAGTCAGTCTAATTGGCTCAATTCCATTAGCTTTTGACATGCCTCAAGGAGATAAGCACTCTTTTGCAGGTAATTTTCAATCACCCAACAAACTATCTGTTTAATAATTCATCACATTTTTGATTGAGGTCTTATCACATAGCTCCTTCTTCCATGTGGCAAATGTCAGATTTTAGATCCAGGCAATAGAAGGAGGGCTTCAGAAAAAAATAAGGTGAGAGAGCATTTGCTTTGACTCAAATACTACTGTTGGAAGTGATGAGAAGACCTCAGGAATAAACATTTAAGCTTTACGCTTCCCCAACAGGACCTGTTGACAATAATAAAATTTCCTGAAATAATACATCAGGAAAGAGTATTATTTGTATCCTTGTGATAAGTTATGCATGCCAACCAATTTTTAGCTTGTAAGATTGGAGCACTTACTAATTATTGAGTAATCACATGAAGCAATAATTTTTACAACGAAGTCTAGAATAGGAAAGTTTGTAATAGCTTATAATAGATTTAAATAAAAATAAAGGCTGTTCTAGTTAAAATATCTTATTCTACAAAGTTGATAATATTCTGTTCTTGAGAGAATGAGTAGATAGTCTCTGAGGCAAACTCACAATTCAAATGTTAGCTGTTACTCTAAATAGCTAAATAACCTAATAACTACAAATTTATATTATTTTTCTTCACTATTTTTTACACAAATGCTTCTAGGTTTAGTTAATCATATACCTTGGATCATTCCATATTTGTATACCAAGAATGTTTCTTATTGATTTATAGTTTTATAGAATTAGATTGCATGTATATACCCCAAACTCTGTCTCTCAATGATAGACATTTTTGCAGCTATCACAAACATTTATGAATGAATAACTTTGCATTATACATATTTATTTGTACCTGTAGGATAAGTTCCCAAAAGAGAAATATGCAATCAGATGTGTATTTGTAACTTTGATTTCTAAATTGGTTTTCTTGTATTGCATCAAAGTATATCCCCACTACTAACATGTAAGGATCTTTGTATTTTTAAAGTCTCAGTAATGGTATGCTATCCATTTTGTTGACTTTCCTAAGATAGATTACAAATGATTTCTCGGTGTTATCATATTAAGAGGCAGATCGAACATCATTTCATATATTGAAGAGCCATTGTATTTTCTTTTCTGTGAAGGGATCATTCATATGTGTTGTCCATTTTTCTGTTGGACAGTTGGCCTTTATCTCATCAATTTCAATAACCTCTTTAGGTACTAGAGAGATTAGCCTTTCATTTGCTATTAATTATAACAACAACTAAACATATGGGATTTTAAAAAGAATTGATATTTTATTATTTATATTTGTTTTCTAGGGCTGCCAAAACAAAGTACCACAAACTGAGTGTCATAAGCAACAGAAAGTCATTGCCCCACAGTTCTAGAGGCTACAAGTGTGAAGCCGAAGTGTTGGCAGTGGTGGTTCCTTGTGAGGGCTGTGAGAAAAGGATTTGCTTAAGTCTCTCCTTGGCTTGTAGATGGCCTTCTTCATGAAAACATGGCATTCTTCCTAACATAGTCTCCAAACTTCCACTTTTTATAAGGACACCAGTCATATTAGGTTGGTCTCCACCTTCATGACCTCATTTTTAACTTGCTACATTGTAGCTGCAGGGTATTTATGTTTATTATGTTTATGAAATTGACTTCTCTAATCAGTTACTGAAGGGCAGAAATCTCAAATTCCTTTAGACACCAGGTCTTCAGTGAAGCAGGAATAGTGAAATACTTATCACATCATTTGCTTGGAAAGACATGAAGCAGCTGCAAGATAAAGTGCAAAAACACTCTGCAGGTCTCTCAAAAACTAGCTAACTGATTTAATTTTTTTACGTTTCTGCAAAGCTACTATTTGAGTCATTTACTCTACTTACTTGCTAAAATTAACTCTCTGTGATTGTCCAGTTGCTCTGTCAGATAGCAATAAATAGGCAGGGGACAATGTGTTCTTTGATAAATGTCTTTTATTGACATGAGACTATCTACAATATAAATTACCACAGCACACAACTATAGAAATTCACAACGCAATAGACATTTATTGAATAGCGTCTGTGTGCTAAGGGCATTGGGAGAATTCTAAACATTCTGGGGGGAATGCTGGAATTCTCCTTTTGCCGATAAGAAAAGTAACACTCAACAAAATTATGGAATGCGTCCAAGATCACAAAACTAATAAGCTAGCAATCCAGCATTTAAATCAGATCTGTAAAAGGCATAAGGACCAAAACAGCAAAAATAAATGACCAGGGCCTCCCCTCGCATAAACAATGACTTGCAATCAATTCTAATGAAGATAATGTATTAGTTTGCTAGTCCATGATCAAGGTGTCAAAGGACTGGTCCCCTCTGAGGGCTGTGAGGGAAGGGTGTGTGCCAGGCTTCTTCCTTGGCTGTAGCTGGCTGTCTTTTCTCTGTGTCTTCAGGCTCTATTCCCCCCATCCCTACCTGTGTCCCATTCTTCCCTACCACCTCGTTCTTTTCCCACTATTAACAACTTAAAAACAAACCAACCAAAACCAGCACACAAAGAATGCTCTGGCTACGATAGGTTCCAAAATGCATAATACCACCCCTTAAACCAGTGATGGCGAACCTATGACACGCATGTCAGCACTGACACGCGTAGCCATTTCTGATGACACGCAGCCGCTGAGGCGGCCGCATGCCGAGGATGAAACATTTGCTGCTCCTGAGGATGAAACATTTGTGAAATAATGTTTTTTTCCTCAAAGTGACACACTACCTGAGTTATGCTCAGTTTTTTGGCGAAGTTTGACACACCAAGCTCAAAAGGTTGCCCATCACTGCCCTAAACTATAGTTGGCGATTCTGACCTATTACAAGGGACAGAGGCCTGAATATTGGGGGTTTGTCTCAACAAGGACTTGGGCTAGTGCATGAGAACCAGCAATACATGGGTTCCCTAAGGTGCTCTGCACAGGGAACATGACTGTAAACTGTTACTGAAAAGAACATAGGAAAAAAGTTTGACATTAAGATTTGTTTGAAACTCTTCTAAGTTGGTGCTGGTTTTGCTTTCTCCAGTTTTGAGGTAAGGAATAGGGGTTATAGAAGGAAGGCTTTTTAATCCTCTTGTTATGGCATAGTCTTCCTTTTTACAATTTCAAAGAAAATTTAATACAAAGCACCTGACATGCTATTTGAAGCTTGGATGTTTTGTTACTCATTCAAGAACTACTGTGTTAAGCCCTAGACCCAAAGACATGACCAGTCTGAGGTCCTGTGTTAGGTGGCAATCAGTAGAGAAAGCATTATTATTTAGCATTTTTTACTCTCTTAATTTCTTTTTGGTTTCTTTTTTTTTTTTTTTTTAGGAACAAATTTCTATCTAGTATCTTATTCCCTTAACCGAAAAAGCTTTCTACATTTCTTCTAGTGTAGATGTGCTGGTGAAAAAGTATCTCAGTGTTTATTTCTCTAAAGTAAAAGCTCTTTGTTTTGCCTTCATTTTTCAAAGATATTTTGGCCTCGTAAAGAATTCTAGACTGATAGTATTTTTCTGTGTGTTGCTGTTTTCTTTTCCCCCACCTTAAACATATTTTAAAATATCTCTGAACTATATTTGGGCTTGCATCACATTTGACAAGAATCTTCTTTCTTCTTCAGTACACCTTCTGTCTCTTTTTTCTCTGATGCTTTTAGGGTTTTCTCTTTATCTCTATCTACCACTGCTTGTTTTCTTTCTTTTTTCTCCCTTTCTTTTAAATAGTTTGATTTTGATGTACTTTGGCTGAGTTTCTTATCTGTTTTATTGATTAATTTTTTTCCTGGTTATGGTTCTTATGCCCCTGCTTGTTTACATGCCTGGTAATTTTTTATTTGATGCCCAACGTGATGCTTTTTACGTATTTGGGTGCTGGATTTTGTTGTAATTAATTAAGTAGTAACGGGCTTTGCTCTGACATGCAGTTCATAACTACTGTCAATAAATGAGTTCTTAGATATTTTGTTTGTTTTTAGTAAGTATATTTTCTCATTTACCCTAAACAAATCATTTGGATTGTTGTGGGCAACAGATCTTTTTCTTGGTTTTACTCCATTACCAAATCATTCTTGATGAGATCTGATTCATGGAATAAAAATTCATTTAGTTTATTTATTCTATTTACTTTTATGGCCATTTACTTTCATGCCATTCTCTGCAGACATGACACCTTAATTAATCCAAGTCTTAAACTGGCAGAAGTTAAAGATGAGGGAGAGGCTTTGACTTCTATTTTTGTATAATTTTGAGGAATGTGAAAGAAAGAAGTCATAAGTACAAATTCCACTGCTAAAAGGAGAGTGGATCATGCTTGTTAGTGAATTGTTTATTTATTTATTTTCAAAATATATTTTTATTTATTTCAGAGAGGGTGGGAGAGGGAGAGATGTGAGAGAGATGAAAGATGAGAGACAGAACATTAATGATGAGAATTATTGACCAGCTGCCTCCTGCATGGCCCCTACTGGGGATAGAGCCCGCCACCCGGGCATGTGCCCTGACCAGGAATCGAACCTGGACATCCTGGTTCATAGGTCGACACTCAACCACGGAGCTACATTGGCCGGGCCAACTGTTTATTTTTTTTAAGCCAAGATTGAAATCATCTTCCAGCTTCCACATAAATCCCAACTCAAGAGTCCTTTCTGAGCAACATTATTAAAACCATTTTTGTCACAAAGTATTTTTAAGCTCCTTTTATGTGATAAGAACTACCTTGTCCTGTAAACCTCAAACATCATTCTCCTTCAAATCCACAGCTTTAATTTGAGATCTGAGAGGTAGAACTAAAAGTCAAGCAAGCACAACAAAGATTACTTTCAGAAGCCAGATGCTGTTTTGTCAGCAGACTCCTAATGTGCATTTTAAGCTAGGCTCTAGGTATATTTGGCAACTACATGACATACTTTAAACGCTTCTTTACACTGGAAACAGGAGAAGACAACACAATGTTGTGGAAAATAAGCATCGTTTCATAAAGAACAAATCACATAGGATGAATTTAATAATGCTCAGAGACAGCATTTCAAACCTTAATGGTGAGGCAGGAACAGCAGACAGGCCACGCCAGATTCTCTGGGAACTTTATAGACGGGCTGAGAATTGCTTTTGGAAGCTGCGCTATTTCAGACCACTAGGGTAACCTAAGCGATTATTGTAATGTTCCAATTGCACTTGGTTTACTAAAGCAGTAAATTATCCCAACTCCGAAGTACCAAACTGTGTCTGAATAGCTGAAGCCTGTAGCAAACCAGCAGGACTCCTTCCATCCCCACCTAGCTCCATGCTTAAACCAATGCCCTAAAACCAAGCACTGACATTTGCCAAGCATTTTGAAAATGAAGTGCTGCCTAGTACAGCCCTGTGGGTACCTGACTTCTTTCACTTTGACTATCTAGGATGAGGGGAGAAAATTAGCCCTTGATTGTGCCAATGGTGCTATAGATTCACTCACATATGAGAACAAAACACACATTGTTTCAAGATTGCTACTGGGGAATTAACTCATAGTTAAGATCATGTAAAGTGTTTAAAGGGGTAGTATAAAACTTTGCTAAGTTTTGCTAGGTCTCCTCTATTATCCACATACACACAAATTCACTTAGGGATTCCTCATTACTCCAAAGACAACTGCAGTCAATAAAAATGTTTCCTAGGACAAAAAATATTCTTTTGGTAAACTGCCTACTGTTCTTGAGTTTTATTACAATCAGACGGACCTCTGTGCTAGCAAAGTGCATCCCATGTCAGAGAGGTTTATTATTTGGGGTTAGGTTCCTTAAAAAAGGAAGGATGGCTTGTGGCACCTTCATTACAATAGAACATGCACAGCACAGCAGGGCCCCTTTCTGTTGTAAGGAGCCTTATGACCAAGTGACTGACTTGAAAAAATGTTTGAAAACTGGTTATATAAATATTTAGGAAATGCTAATAGCATCTCATAAATATTTTTCCGACTTAGGCATTAACACTAAAAAGGCGGAGGAGGAATTATGTACCCACAGCCTCTTGGTCATGGATGTAAATGAATTTCAGCATCTAAGCAGATGCACAAGTTCCTTGATAGACTATTTCTGTCAGATTCTGGCAAAGGCTCTGATTCGAACAGCAATTACTGGTAAAGAATTTAGCCTCAACTATTTAGAAAAGTGGCTTTATTGGATTTACAAACAAGTCCCTACAATTTTCCATTTCCTTAGCAAGATATTAAATCAACCAAGCTAAGCATGTCATCATGACTATAATTTACGTGATCCGACATGACAGTTAAGATGTACTGTGGTAATTTGTGAGAGCTTGCAGTATTATTGGTAGTATCAAAAATTTATATGGTTCAGTTATTAAGGCAAATTGTTTCATTCATACTGAGATATCTGACAGGAAACCACCGAGGGCTTCCACATTACATTTAAAAAATGCCTTCCATATTCAAACAATTTGCACACCCTGTTACCATTATTTTGTTCATTGAATGGAAATTGAAGCACAGGCAAGCACAGCTTTTTGATGTGAAAATGATCTGCGGGGGAACATGAAGTGCTTCATTGTGGGTGGTTATAAGCAACAGTTCAGCCAGGATAAGGAAAGTTATCTTTGGGAACCAACAACTATGAACAGGATGTCCAAATTCTTTGCTCTGATGCTATTTAATATCCTATTTGCTTGCTTTCCTTCTGTCAGTTTGATTTTCAGCCAAGAGAAAGAAAAAGCATATGACCAAGGAAGAAATTATCAAAAATATGGTAAAGAGTATTCTATTATAAGCTACCCTAAAATAAACTTCACTATAGCAAGAAAAATAAGACCTTTGAAACCTATCCAATTTTGACCCAAGGCTCTTTTCTAAACTCCTCAAAGCAGGAAAAAAACAACAACAATAAAACACCTGACAGTTTATTTTTGGCAAATTTAAGCTGTAGGCATTCACATCTCATGTGCTTTTCTAATCTTATTGGGAATATAGGAGGTTCCTAAGTAGAATAGGATAGAATGACTTCTTATTGTAATAGGCCTTGTAAATAAATGTTTAATTAGATTTTTATTTTTAATTAGAATTTTGTGCAACATATACTGTCTCTTTTAAAATACATATTCACTGAAAACACTTTAATCATTTACATAATTTTCATAATAGCATTTTGAAGCCTATTAAAAATAAGAAAACTGGCCATGAGTTAAAATTTCTTCAATCTGTGAAAACCACTAATTCCCATTCACAAAGGAACATCTGAACTGCCATTAAATTTTTCTATCTCAATACTCACATGCCGTGGTGAGAGAACCACTAACTATAAATATATTTTTACTTGTTTAACCAGCGAAGATGCCTTCAAAAGTGACACTATATTCTTACAGGGAAAAACTAGGCTTAAGTAGCATCAATTTGCTAAGAGATTCTTCAGCATGTGATCAGGTCAATTTAACTATCAGATGACAAGGTATTAACGTTCACAGAACCAGCAAGTATTCACATGTAGAATCACTATACCAAAATTTGTTTGCAACAAATTATTGTACAAAATAAAATGACAAAAGCCAAGGCACCTGTGTAGCTAGACTTAATCCACATCTGGGGGAAAAAAACAAAACACGAAAAACAGTGCTGCCCTTCTGAGGCGCCTAGATTTGTTTATCTGTGTATGTTTGTCTTTGTGTGTGAGTGGGCTCTCAAACACGCATGTGCTTTCAATCTGGCTCTTCTTATAGTGCAGCGCTCTGTCTGAGCTCCGGGAAATATGCTGTTTACATAAGCTTCATGGCAAGCATTACATTAGTTATGTAATAAATTTCATTTCCAATTAACATTCACACCAGATAGAAAAAGGAGCTCTCTTGAATGTCAGCTTTGAAATGAAGTAGAAACAGATGAGGAAAACTTCAGTAAGTATCCCACCATAGACAACTCATGAAAAACATCTATTTCAACTAAATCCAACACGGTTTCTTCCAATGTCTATATATTTTTTTTCTTTTGCAGACATATTCTCAAGCCCTCATTAATTTATTTTCTGATTAAAAAATATATATATATAGATGTCAGCTATGTGAAGTTGTGAACCGGGGATGCCATGGCCCATGGGACATGGGAAAATGTCAAATTCAAGCTGATGTAGTTGTTTCAGGCAATCTAACACAGTATGTGTTTGATATGCTTATCTTTCTTTAAACAAATACCAAATAAAGCCCATTCCTTTATTGATCTGTTAAAGGAAAGTGGCGAGAAGCAAGCCGCATATGGACTTACCTTGTTTCCTAGATACGGAGCTGGTGCGCTCCAGAAGTAGTCCCGGGCCAGGGCGCGGCGGGCCTCCCCGCTGCTGATGCTGATATGATGAGGCGGCTGCAGGTCCTGCTGGGGAGCCACTCGAACGTGGCCAGAGATGTCCGTCAGATACCAGCCACTCATGTCTTTTATCTTAAACAAAAACGCACAACCATCATTACTTAGGAAGAATAAAATCCATCCACTTCTGTTCTCTTTTATATTCCTGTATAAGTCCATGTATTTGGAAATCAAAAAACAGAAACTATACAAGTTTACAAAAAAATATGAGCGTTTTCAATATCACTAAACTTATCACATATACTCATAGGTTCCTATTTTTTTCTTTATGTTTCTAGGAGTTTGGATGGTACTTATTACATAAAAATCTGTTTTCGTTGGTTCAATGCTTTTTTAAAAAAATCATGATTGCAAATACCTTTCTTAAAAATAGAAATCCATTCAAAATTATACAATAGTTATAATGTTATATTAATATCAAGTAATCTGACTTTGAATTTTATTATTTTTCACTCTACTAGTAATTTCCTATTGCTTCTGGAATAAATTAGTTTAAAAGGTGTTGCCTACACGTTTGTGAAGCTGAGGAAGAATAAAATTTGCAAGTGTCTGAAAGATGGTTTTTCATTCAGTATTTCCTCTCTTCCTATTTATTTAAATTTCAACGCTGAGACTTAAAACCATTTTAATCCACCAGCTTAGCCTGTTGCTATGGCCACAGCTCAGAATATTGTACCTACTCCTTCCCAGGGCGTCTGAAGTACCACAGGAACCCAGGGCTTAGATCCTTGGCCCAGAAAAGGAAGAAGTCTTAAAGAAGGACTTAGGGAACCCATGATGATTTATTTGCTTTTCCATCTTTATACTCCAGGCAGGGGTGGGCATACAGTTGAAATTGTAATTTAAACTGTCAGGTCAGGATAAAACACTGGCTATTGAGGTTTACAGCTACCAGGGGCCCACTAGACCTGTGTGAGCAGCTTGGTATTGGGGGTGATAAACAGCAGAATGGTAACGGTTGTTGTGGATGAAATATATTTTTTAATTTCTTTATGTAGAAGTCATTTGATTCTGTATCTCCCAGAGCTGGGGATTGCTGGGACTGCTCTGGTCGAAAGAGAAAGAGAGACCAGGTAAAAACTTACTAGCTAGCGAGACAATAAGATATATATTACTTTCTTTTCTTCCTTTCCCAACACCACCCTCCAGAAATTCTATGACAGCTCAGTGAGATTCAGAGGAAGTTCTCCCCAGATGACTCACTGAACTGAAAATATCCCTGGACCTGGTTTCTGAAGACCCAGGCTGAGTGCCTCCCCTGCTCCCCTGCTAACTATACAAGTTTGATGTGTTAATGGAGCTGTTAAGAAGTGGGGGGCAAGAGTACTAGAATCCAAAGGAAGAAGTTAGGCTAGATTTCCATTTGCTGTTGGTTCTATGTATTCTGCTCCAGAAGCAATGCATTTGATAAAGTATGTATAGGTCCAATTTTAGACATGAGAGAATAATCAGAAACTGCTCCTAATATTTCAGACTTGACTTAAAAGCAATATAGGCAGAGAAAAATAAACAATAGTTATATTGAGGATTAGTTAGCTGATTAAAGTTGAAAGGAAGGAAGATAGTTTATTGAAATAGTGATGTTGGAAAAACAAAACTCTCATCACGCTTCTGCTAAAATCCTTCACGACTCTCTAAGTATAGGACCCCAAGCTCTTTAGCATACCCAACCCTGGATGGCCGGCATAGTTTTTCATTCCCCTCTGGGCTTCTCTTTCTCTAGCCTGTTTCCTGCTCTTCTGTACTCAAGAGTGGCTACACAGGCTATTTGAAACCCCTGAAGGCCCCGATTTTCCTTTCATACCTCTTCTATAAAGAGACAAATCAGAATGGAAAAGGCAGTGGGGAGTAAGGTAGGCACTGGAGGAAGGAAGGCAAACATGTTTACATTTATGGTAGAGGAAGAAAATTCCAGTGACTACCAAAGAGGCAATAATTTGAAATTTTTAAAAATTGACTAAGAATAAATGTATTGTTCAAATTTAGTGGCCCCCTTTTAACAATGAAAGGGCCCATGCAGCATCAAATAGTAACTAAAGGTTGGTGGGTAATATGCATTTTATAAAGAAGTAATAAAGCAACAGATAACTTATCAAAAATATTGGTGGATGAATAATATAATTCTTCATATCCCATTCGGATGCTTTCTCTGTTGAATCATGTTCCCTTGGGCTAGAACAACATTAATTTCACATCTTAATCATGGACACTGAAAAGGCTAGTGTTTGTTTATTCTAAGAAGTTCGCATCTATACACTATTAAAAAAAAAAAACTTGAAAGGATTTGTTAAAAATACGCAAATAGCATTGAAAGAAAATTACATCACTTCTGTATAATAACTTTAAGTAGAAGCTCATGGTAAGAAAAAATAATTTCATGCAAAGAGAACAACAACAATATCAAGAAGGCCTGTGGAACAGCATACAGAATGAAAAGGCTGCTGCTTACATTGCCGTAGGTCCAGTAGGAACTTTGACATCTGTTGGAAACCCCTGAACAGAAACACTCATCACATCCTTTTTGATTATTCTCTTGCAAATTGAAGAAGCCAGATTTGCAGCGGCTGCAGTCTCCTCCTTCAACATTTTCCTATAAATAGAAAGGTGTGTTAGAAACAGAGATGCCCTTTAAACTTAAGAACTGTCTCTCTCTTTAAGAAAAATATAAGCTGTATATTCTTCATTTTACCGCTCAAAAACCTTTAAAATATAATGATATTTTTTAAAATCTGCTTGAAAACTCCTTAGTAAACTATATCCTTTCTAATAGCAGAGATGGGAAAGAATTTTGGACACTAATCTGCTGTAGTAAAAGTTACAATTTTATCTCCCTGAATGTCATGAACGTGCAGTAAATACTATGATAAATACAGCAATTCGTTAAACTGACTAAAATCCCTTTGGTTCTTTATTGTCCATTGTTGAACTACTTTGTCTTAGAACACATGATATGTGACAAAATTAAAGGCATTAAAATAATACATGGACTTGTAACACAACATTGATATTTTACAGGTGATAAAATGCTTTTCACATTATATACTAAAAGTACATACATTTAAAGAAACATAAGAACATGACAGGTAGAGAAATTCAGGCAAACAGTCATAGTATTACCCTGGTGAGACGATGAAGAAAAGGAGGAAAGTTTTCCCTACTTAATTTTCACAGTGTTTCCTTTAATACAATGGTTTATAGCCACTTAATCATATGATGATATTATGGGGAAAAATAATTCTCATTTGGTGACTGCTCTCCCAAATGGTTTCATTAATCCTAGTCCCAGTATACTGAGAAGTTATCTGTTTATAGGTGGGCCTATACTGTGAACTCAGCCCAGGGAAAGCTATGAGATGAAAAACTGGGAACGGTGTAATCTTTCAATTTAAAGAGTGGTTAAACTTGACTAATAAATTCTAAACGAAGGTTCCTTGCTTTCCAGGAAACAGATTCTTAATATCCCTTATACATACATTTGCTCCACATTTTTCCTCTTCGTTAAATTCCCTTATTACCTCAATTCGGAAACTTTCATTTTCCTTAGAGAACTTCTCACTCAACTGTTTTCATAGCCCTTTATACACTGCTCTATTAGAACCACAAAAAAGGCATAGCTATTTCTTCTCAGATCACCCTCTCCAGCTATCCTATATAATAAAAGCCTAATATGATAAGTGTGCGGTCCACTGGTTGGCCGTTCAACCAATCAAAGCATACTATGCTAATGATATGCTAAGGCCGCTATGACATGCACTGACCACCAGGAGGCAGACAGTTGACCTGTCAACCAGTCGCTATGATGTGCACTGACCACCAGGGTGCAGACGCTCAGACAGGTATGTTAGCTTGCTGCTGGGGTCCAGCCGATTGGAACTGAGTGAGATGGGCTGGACACACCCTGGAGCCCTCCCATGGTTCCTCTCTGGCTGGCCAACCTCCCATATTTCTCCCCGGGCCCGAGCATGCACCAGTGGGTCCCTTGGCCTGGCCTGCATCCCCTCGCAATCCGGGACCCCTCGGGGGATTTCAGAGAGCGGGTTTCAGCCCAATCCCACAGGGGGAGCACCACTCAGCCAGAAGCTGGGCTCATGGCTGGTGAGTGCAGTGGCAGTGGCAGGAGCCTCTCTCGCCTCTGCAGCAGTGGTAAGGATGTCCGACTTGCTGGCTTAGCGCCTCAGCTGGCAGTCGGACATCCCCTGAGGGCTCCTGGACTGTGAGAGGGCACAGGCCGGGTTGTGGGACCCCCCCTCCCCCACTTAGTGCACAAATTTCATGCACTGGGCCTCTAGTATACCATAATCTGTCCAGAGGTAGAAACCCTATCCTATTTATCTCTGAGTACCAGGAAATGGCAGTACTCCTGGTAGAATACTGAACACCAGCTTAATAAATTTTTATTAAGTTTAAATTAATCTTTTAGTGGTTGTGTTTTTCATGCATAATAATATGTTATGCACATAGTGGATGTTTAATAAAAATATTTGATAATAAACCAAGATTGGGCAGAAGATAGGGATGATAAAGTCTGATAACATAAGACCAAAAATAAAAGAGGCATGAATAACATGAAAAAAGAGAGAAATATATAAGAATAAGCAAATAAAGAGGTTCTCCTTGTATCCGAGAGAATAATTTATTCGAATTTAACTTTTGGACTCTTAATATCTATGACCCACTTACAACCTCAACCACCTCTACACTGCTGGAGCCTAAACAAAGGGTATCTCTGGACATGTTTCACGTGTCAAACTTTAGCATCCTGATATGTGCACAAATTCATTTATTGTCATTGAAATTCTTGCTAGTTCTTCCTTATAAGGTAGATTTCAGATATTTTGAGATAATAGATGTCAGCAAAACTAACCAAACTAATTTCAGACCTGTGGTGACAAGTAAATCCCCAAAGCCCTGAAGTTGAAAGCATCTTCAGAAGAGTACACAGGCAGGAAAGATGAAACATATTTATAATTCTAATTTAACTTAGCCCGTTGAGGACACAGTACAGCTGTTTTGTACACTGTGTTCTTATGTTTTTGGTCTAATGTACCTTTCATTTGCTCTAATTTGAAAGCTTTAATACCATCTTTCTGAAATTCAGACTGAGTTCAACAACAAGACATTTTTGGACAGTAGTTACATTTTCCTTAGCCCCATTTTAGCCTGGCAATATGAGGTTGAAAAAATTATGATTAAATAATTGCAACATTCAATTGCATCTAATGGATTGAAGTAACACATTAGGGTAGGAATTCTAGGAACTGTAAAGAATGGTGGGATAAGGTCTCTGTATTTAAAAGCCAACATCTAGAGCTAGGTAAAAGAAAGTACACTCATAATCAACTGTAATGCAAGGTGGGCCATGATAAGTGCATCTCAGAAATAAATTAAATTAGGGAAAAACAGAGGAGAAGAGACTAATGCCTGCTAGGAAGAAGGCTTTATGACAAAACCTTAAAACATGGTTAACGAATTCAATCTGTAGCAGGAGACAGAATGAGAGAGCCATGCTAGCAAAGATATTGGGAACAAGAAATAATGCAAATATTAGAAGATTCATTCATTATTTCCTTTTTTCATAACACATGTATTAAATATTTCCTATGTGCTAGAAACTTCACTTGGTACTTGGTTCCAGGGTCTCTGACCTCACATAGTGAACTGTTAAGGCTACCCTAAGAGATTTGGCTTTTTTCCCCTTAGCAATTGGTAAATCATTAAAGATTATTCAGCAAGAGATAATCAACACAACTATACTTGAGATACTTAAGTTGATGGTAGTAGGTAAAATGTCCATGAAATGTGGGACACTGGAACAAGGAAATCTTTAATTACCATATGGTGCAGGAAAGAGTGAATGCAGCAGGTGAACCTTCTGCTTTAAGGGTAGGTTTTTTGAGCAATTTCTTTTGGTATCAATGTCAAATTATTAGTAAATGTTTTTTCCATTATTTTTCACAGTTCCTTTATTTTCTATTATTATTCATTCATCAAATCACAGCTGAGCTACTAATACAAGGCATTATAGGAGATTCCAGAGAGAATATGAAAATGTCCTCAAGAGGACTGTATAAAAGGAAGTGCAAGTATAGGTAGATGAGGATAATACAAGGCAGAAGGAAGTCATTGAGTACATGCTTTGTTATCTAACACCAAATTCATCACCACAGTCCCCCATCCCTCTCAAGGAAAAATAAAACAAAGGCCATAAGGTTGAAAGAAAAAGATGTATCCCAAGGGTTGCATGATAGGAATAAAATAGGCTGCTGCAGCATTATTCTCTCCAATTGTAATTTTCCAGATGTAAGAATGCCTAACAGAGGTCATTTGCTAACATAAATAAATAAATACATACAGTAGGATGATCATTTTTGCACCATTTTTTTGTCATTTATATTATAAGGTCTTCAAGGGCAAATATATCTTATAACTTGTCACCATCCAACTCAGTTTGTAAAGCACAAATGTGAAAATAATTGATCTTAAAAATCTAGTAATGATAGTGAGAGTTTGTAGCTTCCAGACCAAATGCTGCTTTACTCATTAAGAGATTTCTCTCTCCTTTATCTGTTATTTTATCATTTCTTTGTACTGAGTCTGCAGATTTTGGTGTTAGCTGGGTTTCTGGAACCAATATATTACAGATACCAAGGGATAACTGTGGTTAATTTTGGGGGGACTCAAAGTTAGACATAAATTTTCAACCATGTGGGGTCAATGCCCCTAGCCCCTGTATTATTCAAGAGTCAATTGTATTAACCTATAACTTAATACATTTTTAAAAGATGTTTAAACTTAACAAAATAGGGTCTAATATATTCGCTTTCTTAGCATTTCAAATGGGCAACTTTTGTCAATCCATTAAATTTATTTTAATATTTTTGGAGATAAATACTTATATGGATATCATTTTATTTCAATTTAAGTCTCCAGTATCTTAGCTTCTCAATAAAGTTTTGCTTATTAAGTAGCATTTGACCCATGTTGTTTGATATAATCATTTGACACCTATGCCAAATCATGTTTTTGTGAAACAGAATGAGCTACCACATTTCACTCTATTTTAGTGTCTTTTCAGTATTTTAATTATATGAGTATTTTGTTGAACATTTGGGTATTTATTTTTCTTTTTTTTGTAATTTCTTTCATTTTTTTAAATTAAGGTATTATATGTGTACATATCTTACCATTGCCCCCCACCCCACTCCCATACATGCCCTCACCCCCCAATGTTTTGCATCCGTTGGTTATTCTTATATGCATGCATATAAGTCCTTCGGTTTGGGTATTTATTTTTCTTGTTAATAAGAGGCTATAGCCATTTAATTATAGCATATTAGATGCACAAATATTTTGATATAATTCTTTTGCTGTATGCATATAAATTATGGTTATTAAAATTGTGTAGATATTTAATGAAACCTGTTTTGTTCTGCAAGTTTTTATTCTAAAAATTAGTTTATATGAGCTTATATTCATCTATTTAAAATATCATACAGTTGAAGGGCAACTATTTATTGTGTTACGGTTAATGTTTGTATACACATGTACACATGTAACTAGTCATAATTACTTCGTTTTCCTTCTCTTTTATGATTTCTTAATTGCTGTTTATCTTTGTGCTTTAATTATCTGTGTAGAGCTTCAAGTGTCTTTGTAGGAGGCATTTTTCCTATTAGGGTTGTGATCACTCTCCGTGCGATACGGCGGCAGGCGGAGCACAGGCAGGAGCTCAGCGGCTTCCCTCGTTGCTCTGCTAACGGCTGCAGCCCTCTTGCTCTAACCTTTCTCGCTGCAGTTACCCAAGAGAATGAACCAAATGAGGCCTGCCTCCCTCACTCATGTTACTCTTTCCTTGCCAATTCCAGGCATCTCCACTGTATAAATGGCAGGTGTGTAAAAACATTTCTTTCTTTTTTTTTTTTTACAGTTTGATTCCCTATCTTCTTGAACCTGGGAAAGTTTATCTTCCATTTTTACACTCAACTTGGCCTGTCCTTTATTTGAGCAAATGATAAAGGTTCAAGATTTTCATGGAGTTTTGGAAAAGGAATAAAGCACACACAGGGTATGTTTTGGTAAATACTAGAGAAGATTTACTAGGAGCCTATAAGATTCCTCCAAGAGACATAGAGGATGAAGAGGGGAGGTGTCTTTAACAAGCCATCACCTACAGACAGCTACAGTCTGGTTCTACTAGAGCAATTTTTACATATCAGGTAATATCTGAATGAATTGTACTGGATCTAGAAAATGTATTATGTTGCAATATATGACAATTCCTTAACATGAATTGTGGACGTCTGCCTATTTACTGTCCAAGGTAAGTACCTAAATCACCCCTGATATATAACATATACCTACTATGTAACTATTAGAATATTTAGCTTAATATTTTAGATTTTCTTGTCCTAAGAATATACACTTAACATTATACTAATATTTATTTATTGTGTTACGGTTAATGTTTGTATACACACACACACACACACACACACATATAACTAATCATATCATACATACTGCTTAGATAAGACGACTGAATTAATAAAGAAAATATATTAATAAGGTTCTATCTATGATTGAGAACAAAGAAAAATGTAGAACAAAAAAAGAAAAAAAAATTCTACATCAGGATGGCATGCTACGTTTTCATTGTCTGAGCTAATTTAGCGAAGACTGTCTGATCCAAACATTTGGTACTGATTACTATAGCTAAGGGATATCAGTTTTGTCATTTAAGACTTGTCCATGTCTCTAAGTTTCCTCTATGTGTATGAGCTGCAGGTGTAATTCACCCTCTGGTGTTAACATGATGAACTATTAGCTGAGCATGTACAGCAAATAAAGTTGCATTTCTGAAAGTACTCTTGGGAGGAAATATTGAGCCTTTAATCAATTCCACTAGGGCTTCTAACATTTTTAGTAATTAAACGAAAGAGTTTGAAGATGGTATTTTCAGACCTATCTGGGATCAAACTTCAGAAGATTAAAAATCCAAAATGAAACCCTAGACAGCATTATTTTCAGACTTAGACACAAAGCTAGAGTAGATTTTTGAGTGTGCTGTAGTTTTAAAGGGTTGCTACTTTTAGTGCTATATTGTTTGAAATTACACTAGAATGGTGATGGGCAACAAGTTTTATTGCTATAAAATGACACTGATTCTTAAGGTGAGTTGTCCTCTGTGTATCTATGGGTTTTTAGACAAATGGCAGGTGTCTTGCAGACGTGAACCAGGTATCTAAAGACACTTATAAGGCTGCCACATATAGAATAGGTAGTGGATATGTACTGCGGAAGTTGTAACACTTGCTTAATGCTAGCAGACATATCAGAGAAGCCAAGGAACATGACCTTCTGTTTTGACAGTGGGACGTTACTGGAATAAACAATGTACCTTGCAGTTACAGGGTCCAAAACAAGGGTCCTCATTTGTACTCCCTTCACCACTGCAGTTACAGGGTTTGCAGTCTGGGTAGCCAGTGTAGCCCCTGACACACTGATCACATCGCTCCCCTCCAAAGCCAGGTTTGCAATGACAGGACCCAGGTGCCAGACCTAAGAGAAGATGAGCCACATATCAATTATTTTTTCTTAAAATTTTTAAAAAGTATAGTATATTTTATTGATTTCAGAGAGGAAGGGAGAGAAAGAGATAGAAACATCAATGATGAGAGAGAATCATTGATTGGCTGCCTCCTTGCACACCCCACACTAGCGATGGAGCCCACAACCCGGGTATGTGGCCTGACCTGGAATCAAACCATGAGCTCCTGGTTCATAGGTCAACGCTCAACCATTGAGCCATGCTGGCCCACATATCGACTTTTTAAGAAAAACATACAATTTAGCTCCTCCATTTTTAATTATAGTAGCCTTTACAAGTCTATTTTCACACAAAAATAAAATTCATGATGTACATCCAAAAAGAACAGTTAAAAAACCAAAGAATATAAGGTTTAATTAGAAGCTGGCTATGATTTGCACACATAGCATTTTCTAAGTATTTTTTAAAAATATTTAAGAATTTTTTTAAGAGATAAAATCTCATAGAATTCACCAAAATCAAGGCTACAGAAAAACCACTGCAATGATCATGGATGAATTTCCATAGCTCTGACCGATGACACTAGATTAAGAATCTGTAACTTGTGTATACCTGTTGACTCATATGACCCTTCAGACAAACACAAGATGGAAAAGTACCTTCGGTGTAAAATTATGCTACTTAAAACAAAAATGTAACAATAACAACATAAGTACAATATATCATACAACTGAGAAAAGACTACATGCATTCATGGGAATGAATATTTGAGGGATAAAAAATAGAGCAGGAAAGTGAGAGCAGTTTAAATTTACAAAGCTGACAGGTGTCAGAACCACACCAATTTATCAATCAAATTCAGATGAGAGAATCTTAAATACAACACCAAAGTGAACCAAACTAAATCCTGAAGTACATTAAAAGAACATCCAGTGGTGACCAAGATGATTTTTATTATAAATATGTTTAATATTAATACATTTATTTTAACTTACCATACTCATAGGTCAAGTGAAAAAGAAGTCTGATAATTTCAATACAGGATGTAAAGGCATACCAAAACATTAACATTTACATCTCATGTTAAAGTCTTCAGACATTGGGACTACATGTAGAAGTACTCCATGCAATAACAAATATCTATCTTAAACTTTGTTGCTGGAAATACTATGAATTAGATGTCTAACCCCTCCTTTTTTCAGAACACTTGACAATGCAGTATAAAATTAAAGATAGATAGATAGATAGATAGATAAATGGAAAGCAAGAAAGAACTGTGCTAATATGAAATAAAGAGACCCCTGGTAGAGATTAGAAACTACAAAAAAATAACATTCCAGCCCTTATGTCAGTATCTTTCCTGGAGTTGACTGATTCTGATAAGCTAGAATGTGGAGTATGGTTTTATGAATCAAAAGACAAATTCTAGGTACGACTCAGGTTAGAAGGTCATAACAGAACTTCATATAAATTCAAAGCTTCTACATGGGTAAATTAGAAAATATGCACAATAGTATGCACATACAACATACACACTTATGAAACACACAAGAAAACAAGGCCCCAGTGAATAGGAGCAGAAAAATCAAACTGCAGATTCAGATTCATGTAGATAACACAGCGCTACTAAGAGAGTCAGAAGATAAAATATATTTAACATGTTTAAAGGTCTATACTGAATAACATGTGCATAATTATAATATAATTTTCTATTATTGTATTTCAATTTTTAAATTAAAAGAAAAAACTATTGGTGTAGAACCAATTATAACTGTGCAAGCTTGAAAACATACAAATGAAATTGACAGACATTGCCACATGAATTAGAAAATCAGTGGAGAGTGTAGGAAGGGTTTTTCTCTCAGCTTGCATGGTATGACCTCAAGAGATGGTGTCTAAATTTACTAGATCATGAAAGAGAGATTTGAGCCTTTTATTTAACATAATAAAGATTCCATAAAACAAATACAGAATAAAAATATATGAATAAAAGATGTGGTATGGATGACACTTCTTTGTCTTTAAAGATGAAGAGTCAATAAGCAATATTTAACAGTGAGTAAAAATACTGTTAGGAATATTAGGTAGATATTATTTGGAAGATAAATTCTTCCAAAAGAACTTACTAAGAGAAAAGGCTCAATGTGGTTAAATTTGGAAATGAGATTTGGAATGAATAGGTGGAAGAGGGCACTACTGATACTTATTTTATTTCTTTACTTATTGTTAAATTTGTACCATATTATGTATAGTTTTTATAATAATAAAAAATGATTTATGCAAAGATCTTTATTAAAGCACTGGTTATAATAAATAAAAATTAGTAATAGTCTTAATCTATATATAAAAAGCCAGTGTCCATGATGACCATGACGACCAAATGACCGGTCACCATGAGGTGCATTGAGCATCTCTCGGTCCCTCCCCCCTGGCCCACAAGTGGGGCGGGGCGGGACTGGGGACTGGCAAGCGGGCTGAATGGCTGACCTCTTGGTCCCTGCCCCCAGTCTGCAGACTCCCACGGATCAGCGATGGTGAACGGGGGGAATCAGGGTGGGTGGCAGGAGGACCAGGCTGGCTGTCAGGCCGTTGGGATCACCAGCATATCCTTGGCTGCTCGGGGGCTCAGGCCTGTGGGAAAGCGGGTACTGGTGACTTCACCTCCATGTGCATGCACCGGGCTGGCCGTTGATGGAATGCGCTGCCCACTTGGGGCCACTCATGCCGGGGTGGATAGGTTGTGGGTACGCCCCACAGTTCTGTCAGAGCCTCAAGGTCCAGCAGCAGCGGCCACGTGAGCAGCCCTGAGTGGGTATTGCATTCCATCAGCGGCCGGCCCAGCACACGTTCATGGAGGTGAAGTCACCAGCACCCACTTTCCCATAGGCCTGAGCCCCCGAGCATCCAGGGATGAGCTGGTGATCCCAATGGCCTGACAGCCCGGTGGTGGAGATGGCATTCGGCCTGGGGACTGGCGAACAGGTAGATGATGGCCCTGATCACAGGAGGCTAGGCCCTAGGGACCCTACCCGCATGATTTTGTGCGCTGAGCCTCTAGTATCTATAGAAAGTTGAATGGGTACATAATGTATTGTATACTCATAATGGTGTATTGTTCAGGTCCACAAACTAAATTTCATAGAAAGTTTTAATACATATCAGGGAAATCTCATTATGCAAAGTTAACACAAAAAAGTTAATAGCAACATCTGTGCTGAATTACCACTGCATTACATACTTGTTTTTCTACTTTTTTTATTTTTGATAACCTTTTAAACAATAATACACATTTTAAAATCAGGGAGGAAGTTATGATATTACTGAAAATAATGTGAGTTAGTTGTGACTATTAAAAGATAAGAGACCACAAAATGACCTTAATAACTCACTATTTGAATGTTAAAATAATCATATTTTTAATTTTCTAGCATTTAAAACTATATGGCTTAAATTGATAATCCTAAAGTGTTTTTGAAGAAAGCAGGTAAGCTAAACTGTGCCAAAGAAACATTACCAGTCTTTTAACTTGAAAGTCTTTGTAGGAAAAACCTATATTGTAGCCATAATCTATCTTAATCTTTCAAAGAAGAGAAGAATTAAAAATATAAAGAAACTGTTCCAGATATATTCTATGAATTTTCTACTTAACCTCTCCAGTGGCTCCTCAACCTTTTACAACAAGGAGTTATTATAGCACTTGATTCCTTAATGTTAGGAGTTCATCATGAACTTCAATCCTCAAAGAAAGTATTTGGGTTAAATTGGTGTTAGCCTCTTTCCCTTCATAAAATTAGACCTAATACTTTTTATGAGCACTTTTATGTACACATCTTGTTTTCCATCTTATCTCTCCTAATCTCTCCCCATTACAGCATATACATCCTTCAATGAATGCTGTCATTTCATGATAAAAATGAAAGAAGCTACAAAACAATCTAATAAATGATGACATAAAAAGTGACCGATACCACTGATTTTTGATTAACAGAAGATGCATATGCATAGATAAAGAAATATGTATGTACATATGTAATGCAAAACAAATTATTCAACTCTTGCTTTTAAAGCATTGCAATGAAACATAAAATTAATTATTGAGATGAATAAAAAACTGCTTCTTGGAGGGAAATTTGAGAGATATAAGAATAAATTTATTACATGAGTGATATTCACTGTAAAATATTCTCCTAAAAATTATATTTGTCTTTTAGTTGTTCTTTCATCCAAACAATGACTCTGTACAATGGCTCTCACCTTGTAGAGCATGTTTTTCATCCTTGACACAGACTTCACTTAAAGAACCAATTGCATCACAATGGCATGGCTGGCAAGGTCTTGGATTATTTGGTGATACCTAACAAAAATATTAAAATGCTTTTAATCAAGTGTAATAAAACACCAATATTTTTAAATTCAGCCAACTTTTAATGACAAATTAACTATTATAATACATAGTAATAAATTATATAGGGAAGATTATAATATAAGAAATTACCTTCAATATGTTTATAATTTCTAAAATTCATTTCTTCTAAGTGGATAAACAAAAGTAAAGAGGACAGTGCAATAAACTCATATGTTTATTACTTAGACCTAATAATTATCAAGATTAATTATTCAACCAGTTACCAAGATTTTGCTATGTAAGTTTCATCAGATCTTATCCTTTGCTGATGTTATTAAAGAATATCCCAAGTGCAGTGTATTTTAATCCCTACACATTTCAGTATGCATCTCTCATTTATAACCACAGTATCATGATCACAAACAAAAGTAATATTTGCTTAATATTCTCCATATGTATTCCTTAACAAAATCTTCCTAATTGTTTTATTTTTTAAATTACAATAGAGTTCAAAATTAGTAATTTCCCCCCATCTTGATGTAAGCAGACACTTTTCAAGAGAAGATATAGGAATAGCCAATAAACACTTAAAATGGAAATTAAATTTGTAGTGAGATTTGCTATGAATTCACAATAGAAAAATCTGCTGTGGGACCAAGCATTGATGGGATGGCTTAGTGATTGCTAATATCCACATGCCACATCCACTACACCCACTTCCACTGAAAGAGCTAATTTTAAAAGATAGCACCAAATATTAGGGATTATATGGAAGACCTGGGACCTCCATACATTTTTGGTGAACATTACAATGTTATTACTAATTTGGCAAAATGTTGGCAGTTTCTTATAAAGTAAAACATATACCTATTCTGTGAAAAAAGCATTATTTTTGTAAATATTTACACAGGGTAAAAATAAAGCATGAACACAAAAATGCATATAAAATTGTTTTATAGGCGCTAACCTAAAACTGGAAATGACCCAAATATTCACCAACAGGAGGATGGATTAAAAATTATCGTACATTTATGCAAATGAACACTATCCAGCAATTTTTTAAAAAATGATTAGTTGTGCACATAACATGAATAAATCTTAAAATGCTATGTTGCATGAAAGAAGGAGGACACACAAATGTATCTACTTTGTGATTTTATTTTTATGACATTCATTAAGAGGCAAAATTAATTTGTGTTCTAAAAATAAGAATAAAAATTAGAGTTTGTCTGGGGGTGGAATTGACTGAAATATGGCACAATGGAACTTTCTGAAGAGATAGAAATGCTTTATATTTTATCTTCAAATATTTATATGTTTCCATTATGAAATGTTTCGGTCATCTTTAAGAATTTGAAGTTATCAAAATTACTTTTCTATATAGTACAACTTTGTATGAAAAAAACAACACTTCATGAAAGAGAAAGCATACTTTACCCCTTTGGTTCTGAAGAAACCATCAATACACGTCTCACAGTTTATACCAGCAGTGTTTTGAGTACAATTGATGCACACACCACCTCCAATGTATTTTCCATGTATATTTAAACTCAGATTTCTTCTGGCAACATTTTCATCATAATAGCATTCGTCGGCCTTCCCATGACAATTGCATGCTGCATTAAGAAAAAATTTCATAAATATTGTTTTCCAGTTTCAGAGAGAATTAAATATAATTTTCTATTATATATTTTATACTGTATGAGGAAATATATGTATTATGCATATTATCAATATAAAAGTATCTAAAATTACTTAGATTTACTGGTTATATTAGTAAATTCACACTTTTTAATGGAGCTTAAAATTATTAAAACATATAAATTAAACTGAGTCATATGAAATGCCAATATTTGACTGATTTGATCTCACAAAACCAAATTTTTATATGATTAAACATACAATTTCCTATTGTGGAAAAAAAAATGTATTGAACTGTGACATTGAATGATTAAGATCCAGGGAATCTATAATGAATAATTACTATAATCTCTGTGTTACATCCTATGGGTAAAAGAGATGTTTAGAATATAGTTCTTTTCCTTTACTACTATTAGTAACTAAAATTTAGCATTTCTCTAAATGCCATGTTTTCTTTTAAGTGTTTTATATTAATTACCACTGATTTTAATTTTTAGATAGCTTATGAGTCTGGTACTTTAGCCTCTTTGCACATATTAGTAACCTGAGGCACAGAGAAGTGAAATAACTTGTAAAAGGAAACCAAATGAGTACTGACAACCACTGGGAAACCAGGCTCCAGAGTCTGCAGAGCCAACCTTTGCTGCATTCCCTTCAAGTTCCACCCGATGAGAGAGACAGATATCTGCCAAACAATCAGGGCAAAAGGAGAGGTTTGCTTAGTAGCTGAGATCAAGCTATTTTGCACCAGACTAGGATTTGGGTGACCTCTCCAATAGTTAGCAGTCATGTGATGTAGGGAACTCCTTAATTTCCCTAAGGGTCAGCTTCCGTATAAGACACAAGTAGACTGAGTGTCCTTCCTCAGATGTTGAGTTTCACAGGTGTCCTTACATTGATTTCCACATATGTGTGTGTGTGTGTGTGTGTGTGTGTGTGTGTGTGTGTGTGTGTATGCCCACGCTCAATCTTGTTTTTCCACTAGAGGAGATGTTTAAATACTGCTCTAAACCATTTCATTTTACCAACAGTAAATATCATAGCTCTTTCTCTATTAGCATATGATTCCTCTAATGTTATTTCTTAAAAGGCAGTCAGGTCACAACTAATCAGGCCACTACTAATGGGCAGTTAATTGTTTCCAGATTCCGCCTTTATACACACTAGGAGGACTCGGAGGTGTGAGTAGGAGTAGTGTTGTAATGTCAGGCTTCTTCACATTTGCCAGCTGAGTAACTTTGAGCAGAAAATTCAAGCCTTGGTGTCATTGCAGTACTTATCTCTTATGGTTGCACAATGCCTGAGCCACAGTCACTACTAAAGTCCATAAATGTGAGGAGAAGTAGAGTGAGCAATTGTATACTAATGGCAAGGACTATGATCATATGCCCTGTACAGCTTTATGAGTATATCTATAGGCTAGATTCCTACAAGTATAAATTCTAGTCAAAGGACACACAAAATTTTAATGAGCTTGAAAAATTCTCCTCAACAATGCTGTGTCAAATTATTCTCTATCCAATAGATATGATAGACTCTTTTTCCATAAACCTCACCAACATTGCATATTAGCAAATATTTTAATCCAGTTTCTGGACATAGTAAGCATTCAACCATTTGTTGAGTGGAAGAATGAGCATTTTGAAAAGTTAGCGTATTTTCATTGTTATAATTGGTACTTCCTTAATTATGAGTAAGTGTGATGATCATTTTATATGGTTGTAAGTCACTTTCCTGAGAAATGTCTCTTTCCATTTTTCTCATTTTTAACAAGTGTAGTGACATTTTATTATAACTAGGCAAGATATCTTAACATAGTTGTGTTTGTTGCCAATGCTTTCCTAGGCTGTTGACTTTTGATTTAGAATATAGCATTTTTTGTTATATTGATGGCGAGTTTTCAAAGTTTATTCTAGAAAACATGTAGCAATAAATACACATCAGTAGGCATTAAAAAGTTTTATATCTTTAGGATAATGCACAATTCTTTAAAAATCTTGTAAAAATATATTGCAAGAAACAGCCAAGATTTCTGCTATCAATATTAGTAGAGGGAAAGAGAGAGTAATGCAAATGTATTCTCACACTAACTGGAATTGGTGCTGCTGAAAGTGTTTACCGGTCTAACCATGAACTAATGTGTAACACACAAGGCTGGAGCAGCGGTCATTTTCACAGCTCATGAAGAGAGGGCCCTCTTCCCACAGCCCTGGCTGCTGTTTAAAGGCCGTGCCTGCACAGCGCAGAGGACGTGCATAGCACCTGCTTCCAAAGAGCCATGTTTGTTCTGCCATCAGCAGTTTGCTATTTCACAGAATGCCCAAGACACAAAACTGAAACTGCCCTTTAGTACAGGCTCAGCAATAGAATAAATAGTCTTTGCTCTTTAGAGATTTATCATGCCTTAAATAAACTAGACTGATGAAAGTCTAAATTGAATTCAAATGAATTAAAAGGTGATCATTCTTCTCAGAGAAGGATTTGTCATGTCATGAAAGGATTTTTCTAAATATTAAGGCGACTGGAACACAATGCAACTTGGAAAAGAACATTTTCATATAAGATTTTAGGGATGCATACATTGCCCAAAGCTTGATTTATGTAAGGTTTTATGGTTAAGACCCTTATCTTTAATTTAGGTTTTAAAAAATACATTTATTTTTCTATTTGGAAATACAACTTCTCATTTGTCCCATAAAAGAAGATAAAACTGTTTTATAATTGCACTATTTTAAAAAATGTGTCTAGAAGCAAGGGGAAAACTCCTTTCACGTTGCTTTGCCCATCCCTGTTGCTAACAAGTTTGACCTAACCTTTTTGTTTCCTTGTCTAAAAAACACATACACACAAGTGGAGAGTGGTAAAGGAACCACAGGAACAACCGGTCGCTATGACACGCACTGTGGCTGCTAACTGGCCCCTCTCCCCTGCCGGCCAGCCCTCCTCCACCCCCATTAGGCATTGATCACTGGCCAGGCTGAGGGACCCCACCCGTGCATGAATTTGTGCACCAGGCCTCTGGTGTAATTATAACTGCGTGAAAGGATATCAGAGACATCAGGGAGAACCACAGATCAAAAAGCAAAAAAAGTGAGTGCAGAAAAATCAAGAGACTTCAGACATGAATGGATAGCATATACAGAATCTTAAATGGGGGGGGGGGGAGTATTTTACGGTTGGAAATATTTTGTGATTAAAGTTTGCTATGATTCAATGGTTTTAAAGACCTACCATGGCTAATGACAACAGATGTATACTATGCTTTTATCTATTTATCATAATCCTCACATAGTGATAAATCCATCAGTGTTTGGTAAATATTTGCCAATAGAACAAAACAACAAAAAGCCGAGTAACCGAAATAGCCTGGTAAAAGAGATGACCAGTTATCGCCTTGGATAAAACATAGAAACTGGAAACAGTGCTTCCCTAAAATCGCCACATGCTTATATGACCCATGTCCCAGACAAGGAAAAGTTACACATGCTGTTGGCTTCTCCGGAACATACCTTCACACTCGCTTTTGGTCAGAAAAGTCCCGGCGCGCCAAGGCTTCTGATGGAATCCCGGACAGCACTGGTCACAGCTGTCACCACACGTGTTGTGCTCACATTCACAGCGGGATTTCTAGTCAAAAAGGGGGGAAACATGCTTTCACTGCTTTTGGAACCATAAATGAAAGGTTTTTCCTGCAAGGTAGAGTGAAGAGAAGAGAAAACTCCCAGACTATGAACCAAAACCTAACAGTCCTGTCAGCCTGGGAAGGAAGAGGTGCTCGTCTTAGAAGCAGGTATTTGATGGGCACCAGACTCTGGAGGTCCAGGCTAGTTCTGGGATCACTGAGCTTCAGCTTAGAAGAGAGTAGAGGCCCCACTGGGAGCAATCTTGGGCTTAAGACTAAGATCCCTTCTTCTTTGAATTTAAGGCTTCCCTCAGAATATTGTTAACGTTTGGGAGTGTGGACACAGGGAGAGAGTTGCTCCCTAGGCAATGAAAGGCATAATTATAATAGAAATCAAATGTCCCAGCATGCACCCATGCGCGCACGCATACAGTCCTGTCTGTGTGTTGTGAGTACAGTCTTTTTTTTAAAAAATTTATTGAATTGCTCTAGCCAGCTTAGCTCAGTGGATAGAGCGTCAGCCTGCGGATTGAAGGGTCCCGGGTTTGATTCTGGCCAAGGGCACATGCCCAGGTTGCGGGCTCGATCCCCAGTAGGGGGTGTGCAGGAGGCAGCCAATCAATGGTTCTCTCTCATCATTGATGTTTCTATCTCCCTCTCCCACTCCCTTCCTCTCTGAAATCAATACAAATATATTTTAAAAATTATTGAGTTTATTGGGGTGACAGACTTCAGTTGTACAATTCTACAATCATCTGTATATTCTATTGTGTGCTCAACACCCCAAGTCAAGTCTCCTTCCATCACCATTTATCTCCTCCTTTACCGTCTTCTACCTCCCCGCACCCCCCTTTTCCTCTGGTAATCGCCATACTGTTGTCTGTGTCTATGAGGTTGTTTTCTTTGCTTAATCCCTTCACCTTTTCACTCAGCATTCCAACTCCTATCTCCTATGACAGCTGTCAGTCTGTTCTCTGTATCTATGAGTCTATTTCTATTTTGTTTGTTAGTTTGAGTAGAGTCTTCAGTCATTGCATGGAACCGACCCTCCAAGGCTGCCTTGTGGGCTCCCAAAGTGTGGGAAACACTGCTCATCGTGACACCTGATAGACACACACCCTACTAAAAGCAGCACCTCTAACGTGCCCAGATAAATGTACCAGGGCATTTGAACCTCCCCTAGGAGGTAACATTATGATGCATTAGTCAGAAAACTGGCTTTTAGAGAAATGCCATTTGTATTACAATTTTAGTAGGAGAAAAAAAATCTATGCATAGGTAGCTATGTTCACCAATCTTACTATTCAATATATTTCTTCCATATACTATACAACAAATGATTTTGTATTTCACCAGTTTGGTTATGACTGAGAAGAATGATGCTCATTCATCTTCCTTTTAGTTTATATTCACTTAATATAATGTTATTAATGAAAAATTTGACCCAAAAGCATGGCAGCATTTTCTGGCCTAGCAATTTCAATTCTCTCTTGAATACCCTCTTCCACCCCACTCCTTACTGCCCCTGCCCCACCTCAGTCTCCAGTTCCATGCCATTTATATTCACTTCCATGGACATTTTTCATTTGTTTGCATTAACTTTTTTGATGAAATTTTTTGAAAGAAATGGTCTGGTTGATTGATGGCAGGCATTCTCCAAAGCTAAATCATATAGTAGGCTGTCATAGCTAAAGAGGTTTCAAAATAGAAAGACCTGTTTGGAACCGCCCCCCCCCCTTTTTTTTTGAGGGGGGAAAAACTAATTTGGTTTTTGATACAGTAATGGTTGGTTTCAAAGTCTATCATCCTAACCACCAGCTCTATTTCACCCTGGCACAGCTTCCTGTTACACTGTCTAAGCCGAGACCTGATACCGCTCACAGGGTCCCTCTCAGCAAAGCCTCTTGTGAAACATTCACAGTTCGGAGCTTCATTTTGCCTAAGCATCCTATAAATATACATACATTTGTCGCTGGATCAAGTGGACAAGCCCTGGCATGACCGTAGCAGATGCACATCCCTCCAACCGAAATATCCTTGACCGAGTAGTAATACTGCAAAAAGCAATCAGAGAGACATCCTGTAAAGAAGACTGCAAGGTGAAAGTAACAGAAGGGAACATTCAATTAAAAACTGTACTTTCTGCTTTTATCCTTAGTTTGAAGCACACTGTGTTTCTCCAGGACAACTGAAGGCTAACAATAGCCCAGAGAAAGAACGCCTCTAATTTATGTTGGGTGGGCATGTTAGAAATGTCTTTCCCACAGACAGTACAAAGGCCATGCTGAAGCATCTGTGGTTGAGGGCAAGTTGTTATAATTCTTCATTAAAATTGTTTTAGTTTCTTGCAAGAAAACCTCTTTTATTGTCATTAGAGAAACCTCAGTATCCACGAACCATATGGAGACTGTTTTGTTTGATGAATTTGAAAAGAATCAGCAAATTTAGGGGAATGTACTCCTAACAATACACTTCTTAAACATATACAGAAGGAAGTGAAATGGGACTAACTGCAGGACTGAGCTAACAATGTGAGGAGTAAACTAGATGGGCAGAAGAGTGGCCTCTTTTCATGAGGATGTTAACAAGCCCACGCAATTATTTCCCTATCTAGTTAGGATAGGGCTATGTCCCTAAATCTACCCAGCTTTTCAAAGACTATTTATAATTATAGAACTGAATTATGTTTTATATTTTAATTAATATATATGAAATATTTTATAATTGAGAGTACTTCACATTATCATATGCAATCCAAATAACCATCGCAGTGACATATAGTTCTATTATTCTAATCATTCCCATTTAAAAAAACAGATTTAGAGAAAATAAGTAGGTAAACAAAAATTTGAATTCCCTGACGACAAAGTTCCCTTTCCATCTACTTTGTTCTTTTTCTTTGTTTGCTTTTGTTGTTTATACATAGTATCTTTTATAATATTTTTGTTGCATCACCTCACTTGATATACCTGAACTTCGAACTTATGAAACTTGCTAGGAAATTTAGATTAAAAGTCTGCTTTTCACTAACCTCATCACATAATAATATAGACACAAATAGGGATATTTGCTTGCAAAGCTGATACAACAGTTTTTGTAGATGCTTTTAAATTGGGAAATCTGTTTTAAATATAAATATATAATGCTTCACTTTTGAGTCATTGAAAGGAGCTGAAATTCAATGTCCCTGTTTTATATATTTAAATTTACATGTAGTGTTTACTTAACATTACTTTAAAAAACATATAAATGTTGAACTTTACTGCACTATTTTAAAGGCTCATGTCCAATGAATTTTAAATAATAGATGGGCACCCCAACCTCTATTTTGCCTTCTCAAAAGATGATAAAAGAAACACATTTATTGCCATTGATTTCCCCCCCTCTGATAGATATACTGTCAAGAAAGATTAAATTTCCCTTCAAAATTATTTAGTCTTTCTTGGTATATATTTTTAAGTCATGCTAAAATTTAAATTAAAATGGATTTTTTAAAACAAGAATCTAACATCACCATAAAATAATCATTACTTCTGTATAAAATCATTTACAATAGGCTGATGTATAATACATGGTAAAATTATTTTAGGTTTTAAAAATACAGGGCACTAATACAAGAAACATGTGTTGTATGGGGATAACAAAACTTTAAAAGTTATTTTATGATGGAGAGATTTGGGAAGGGTAAATTAAGTAATGAGAAGAGAAAATTTATGAGGGGTATTCATGAACCATGAAAAGCCTTGCCCTTCAATATTCAGCCTAATGTTTCAGCAATTGTTGGCAATAGTCAGACCTTAGGAAGATCATCTTAGAACTAAGAGTTTTGTTCCACAATCTTAGTTTCTCCTACAATGCTCTTTTTACCTCTGCTTCTGGTCACACAGTAGATATTCTCTTAGCATGGATTTGTTTTATGGATTTATAGCTGAATTGCCCCTCTTGGTAATAATGTTTACTTATGTAACAGCGTGTAAGGGAGGTGACACAATCCAGTGCATGTGGTGGGGGATAGGAAGAAGCACAGTTATGACTCATAGCAACCTCCACTGGTCATACACATAAATTCCAGTTTATTAACTCCTGTTTTCAAAGATTTGTTGAAAGAATGCTATAAGCATTTTTTTTTTTCTGATATTCTATCAGGAAGGAAAATAAAATCCTACCTAATAATAGAGTAATATGCAAATTGACCATACCTTCGCTACACCCACCAGCCACGCCCACCAGCCACGCCCACCAGGAAACCGTTGCAGGGACATTAGGGTGTGGCGGAGCCCAAGGCCGGGAAAGCCTGGGGCGGAGGCTTTCCCGGCCTTGGGCACCAGCGGGGAGCCTGCATGGATCGCAGGCAACCACGGGGATCGGCTCCTATGATCCGTAGCAGGGAGGCTGGGGTGCAGCAGAGCCAAGGCCGCCACCCGGGGCCAAGCCCCGACCCTGAAAGAAGGCAGAAGGCGGTGGCCACAGCCAAGGCCTGGGTCCCTGGTGCCGGCAGAAAACTGGTGCAGGCAGCCAGGTGAATGAAGGTCTATTGCACGAATCTTCATGCAAACGGGCTGCTAGTAATATATAAAATCAGTTTTTCCCTACAGTAAGTAGTACTTTTTAAAACTATGGCTTTTGATTTATCCATAAAGCATACAATTAAATTATTTAATTGGACAAAATGGTGCACAGACCAGCAGCATTGACATTACTAGGAACTTGATAGAAATGCAGTTTCTCAACTCAGCCCTAGACCTCTTGAATCAGAACCTGCATTTTCCCAATATCAACAGCTGCTTCTGTGCACGTTAAAGTTTATGATTTATTGCTCTGTGTGTGTGTGTGTGTATACTAGTCATGTTATAAAATGTATTTCTTACTATTGATTGCAGCCAAAAATGTTTCCATTTCCTACAGTAACTCCCCAAAGCCAATTATAATAGTGCTGATCACCCAAAGTGACAAAACTTAGTTCTCAAAAATCAGAATATGAACTAGGCATTATGATCTTCATTTTGCAAAAGAGAGGATCAAAGTTTAGAAATGTTAAGAACTTTGATAAATGTTATACATCTAACAAGTAGCTGAGCTTAGATTTGAACAAAAGGTCTACCAAATTTTAGTCTTTGATAACCACTGCTACAAATCATGGAAAGATACATTTTAAAATTATTTAACAGAAGATTAAAAAGAAGGGTGCAATATCATTCACAACCTACAATATGATCCATCATAACTTACCCTTCGTGTGACAATGGGGTCAATTTCCCTTGGGTCTTTGTGAGCAAACATCATCAAATCCGCATTCAAGGTGCGGATCCTCTGAAACCGCAGGCGAATATAGCGGGCAGAGGTGAATTCCAGCAGTTCAGGAGAAGGGTCATCCGCACTTGGTCTCCCATTGATCAAAGAGATGTGAATCTGCACAATGTGAGAAAAAATTTAATGATTAAGCTCACCAAATACTAAATATTTGTGTGTTTTTTTTTTCTTTTGGAAAATCAAGATAAGCTCTCTACTCTTAATTAATTAGGCAGCTTCATGTTTACTGAAATAAAGTAATTGGGGGATTTTATGGACCTTTTAACACATGCATATGCAATATATTTGATTACATTTTAGGTGTTCTCTATATATTAAAATTACCCATAATCCTCTATTCCAAGACATTGCATCTACTTGACCTTCTTAGGGGTTCCATAAATTTTTAAATCACTAATATTTATCTGAAAATTATTGTGTCTAAAATTATTTAAGAATCTGGTACACAGTGGGAAACCAAAAATCTTGGTTTAAAAAAAACACACTACAAAATAGACAAAAACAGAAACTTATCAAGTACTTAAAACCATTTTAAAGTTGAAAGTATCTATTTATAGAGCCTTAGCATATAGAGAGCAAAAAAAAAAATGACACACTGCAAGGAAAACTAGACAAATCTGCAATCATAGTAAGAGATTTCAATCAGTTGTTCATTTGTTGTCAATTTTTTTAGCAACTAGATCAATAAGATCAGAAGTATAACCCAGACTATGAAAGTACATGAAAACTTGGTTGGAATGGTAGATTTGTTAGGAAAATAATTTAGCACAATTGACACTAAAAGAAATAAAATCTAATAAAATCAAAATAGAGAAATTGCAAAGAAACTATCCTTCAAAGGTGCATGAATCCCACATGCTCTCACAAGCATTTCACAATAGGAGAACATTTTAATGAGAAATAAAGCAGTTTGATAAGATAAAAAGAACACCTATTACAAATAAATGATTTTTTCCCCCTGATACCTAAAGAACTCCTATAAACCAATAAGAAAAAGACCAACAACATAACACAAAAAGCAGACAAAAGATACAAGGGAACTATTCAAGGAAAATAAAAATGGCTGTTAAACTTTTGATAAGATAGTGAACCTCACCAATTATTTAAAAGAGAGCTGTTCATTAAATCCACAATAATAAACTTTTTTCCTTTTTTTTTCAGGTGGTCAAAACCCCAAAATATTGATAATACTCCCTGATGGCAAGACTGAAGAGGTATAAGCATTTTCATATACTTACAAGTGTGAGTGCAAAATGGCATAAATCCCTATGAAAGTGAGTTTAGCAAATGCATTTCAGCCATCGAAGCTCAGTGGTTGAGTACAGACCTATGAACCAAGAGGTCATGGTTCGATTCCCATTCAGGACATATGCCCAGGTTGCCGGCTCAATCCCCAGTGTGGGGCCTGCAAGAGGCAGCCAATCAATGATTCTCTCTGATCATTGATGTTCTATTTCTCTCTCCCTCTCCCTTCCTCTCTGAAATCAATAAAAAAATATATTTTTAAAATTTACAAATGCATACAATTTTTAATCTAATATCCATCAATGTGCAACTGGTTAAATAAATATCTACATACTGAATTAGTGCACCATAAAAAAGAATGAGGCAACTCAATATACTGATAGGAAAAAGTACTTTCACTTTTTGTACTTTGTAAATGCATTATTGCCTATGCAATAAATTACATTAAATCAAACTTGTTAAATAAAATTAATTGAGTGGTAGGTTTTGGACTGAATCACCCCCTCACCCCCACCCCACCCCTAAGCATGTGCATGCATGTACAGGAGGCTAAAGAGACAGGAATGCAGGAAGAAAGGAGTCTTGTGCTGGGCCGGAAGCTGTCCAGGAACACGACAGTCCATGCATGTACTGGGAAACTGTGACTTGAGGTCACCACTGGAATTTTTACCCACTTTTGCAAGATCATATATCATGTGTATTAATTACATTTTTTGACAGGAGAGGCAATGGTATGTGTTTCCATTCTGAACATCCTGCATTTAGATAATCTCCGAGAGCATTTACAAACTGACTGCCAATAAACTACTGAGTCACTAGAGAAATAAATATAGCAAACTCTGAGATGAGAAACTAATTCTGATGTCACAAAGCATAAGCTCAAAATGCCTCATGATAAAAATATGAAATGTCCCAGCTAATTGAGTCTACCTTGGATACGTAGTAAAGAATAAATTCATTTACCACATTTGAAGATAGAATTCAAGGTCTGCTAAATATACAGAATCTGAAAATACTGGATACTTTCTCTCTAATGTCAAGAAAAAATATAAAGGAGTAAAGTGGATCTTGTATATTCCACAGTTCTGGCATCTAGCGGATAAACCAGAAATGTGTTCAAGTAGTCTCTATTACTTAAGAAGGTATCAATTAAACGTTAAAAGGATGAATAAAAAGATACATGAAGCAATTAAAATTAGTTCCCCCTAGAGATTAATTTTGGCATCCGAAAAATCACCAGTGCCCTTGAATTCATGCTTAATTTCTGTCTCATCAAGCTCTCCCTTGAGTGCTCCTAAAAATGCTATTTGAAAGAAAGGAGGAAATCATTGCATGTCTAGGATTAAAGTTTCTGAAAATTATTAAGGTTTATTTGGTGTTTATTCTTTGGTGAACCATTATTTGTGGTTGTACATAAAATCAGTAAGTTCCTCTTTGAAACACACGGGAAATTTAAAATGAATGGCATACATGTTCTCATTTAGGTTAATAAACCATATGATAGCCACATAAAAGATTCAGCAAAAGAACACTTCTCACAGCTTTGGTATTTTCATCAAGCTACTCTGCCAAGAGAGCTTGTGAGTATAGTTAGTCCCAAGCTGTTTCTGGATTATAAAACCAGCCAGCTGTTTGGCCATGTTGTGAGCAGCTTCTTTCCATCACTTTTTTTTCTTTCCTTTTTTCACTCCCCTTCAAAATAAATCATAATATTGGCTAGGATATTTCCACTGACATGACGCTGTGTAATTCCAAGTCCTCTGGGTAGCTTAGCATACTTCCTGGTTTCCTGTGGGGTGACAACTGGAGGGTGTCTATCTTCAAAAAAGATGAAAAGTGTCAGTCCTCAAGACCTTCACTGCCTTGCTGTGAGGCTGCGGGATATCCGTGGCAGTCTAGAATCTTCTGAAATGATTTCTATTACAGACATGTTGGTGGGTGTATGTTCATTCTGTCAAAGAAATTCATTCCAACTGAAAATATCAGCCTGATTAACAAACGGTCTTGTAGAGTTTTAAATTACACTCTTCTCTGAATTTAGTTTTGCAGAAAAATAAAGAGGACAATACCTTGTTTATGACCAAATGACCAAATCAATATTACACTCTATTCATCCAAATAATTCTGTTTTTATTAGTATAATCAAACTATATACATCATGTTCCACCTGCCGATGGAGGAACATTTGTGACTCTATAGCATTTTTACTTCTATAATTAGAATACAATTTTAAAATGGTTTACGCAGCAAATAATCAGATAAGTATGTATAAATGTCCCTTATGATGTTTTCCTAATTATATTAATACAACTGCTTTAGATTTCTAAAACAGCTATACTCCTAATACCCTGCCCAATTATACAAATTTCTTGAGTGGGTGCATAAATGGGAGAATGTAGGCTGCTTAGAAATCATTAATAAGTATTAGAAATTTTGAGCTGTGGAAGTAGATGGAGTTGACAATGTATGTGTAGTGTGCTCCCTTAGAGCATTTTAAAATCCCATTTGAATTTTTAATCTCTAAATTTGCCAATTAAAAATGTAAAACAACTTATAAGTAAGGTGTCTCCAGGAGATAAAACAATAAAATCCACATATGTAGGTGCAGCCAAATAATATATAAGTGTATATGTAAATGAGTTATTGAGATTTGTGGGAATCTCTTAAATACAATCATGGTTAATATGATATTAATAGAGGCCTGGTGCACGAAATTCGTGCACGGGGTGGGGGGAGGTGTCCCTCAGCCCAGCCTGCACCCTCTCAAATCTGGGACCCCTCGAGGGATGTCCGACTGCCCATTTAGGCCCGATCCCAGTAGTATTGGGCCTAAACGGGCAGTCGGACATCCCTCTCACAATCCAGGACTGCTGGCTCCCAACCGTCCTGCCTGACTGACTGCCCCTAACCGCTTCTGCCTGCCAGCCTGATCTCCCCCTTATCACTCCCCTGCCAGCCTGATTGATGCCTAACTGCTCCCCTGCTGGCCTTATTGCCCCTAACTGCCCTCCCTTGCCAGCCTGGTTGCCCCCAAATATCCTCCCCTGCAGGTCTGGTCCCCCCCAACTGCCCTCCCCTGCAGGCCTGTTCACCCCCAACTGTCCTCCCTTGCAGGCCTGGTCGCCCCCAACTGCCCTCCTCTGCCGGCCCAGTCACCTCTAACTGGCCTCCCCTGCAGGTCTGGTCTCCCCTAATTGCCCTCCCCTGCAGGCCATCTTGTGGTGGCCATCTTGTGTCCACATGGGGGCAGCCATCTTTGACCACATGGGGGCGGCCATCTTGTGTGTTGGGGTGATGGTCAATTTGCATATTACTCTTTTATCAGATAGAATTTCAGAGACAGAGAGTAACTTTGAAAAATGAGCCAAATAACTTTTATTTTACTCTATGTGAAAAGGGAAAAAAATCATATATTTGGAGAAAGGGGTTAAGTTGTATGAATCTTAGGAAAAGGGGACAATACAACAATTTGTCATCATGTTTCTAGCACCAGGCAAAGGCTCTGGCACTGGCTATACAGTATATCACCAATAGGTACCCTCAAATTATGACTGTTTAGTCCTCACCATACCTGATCTACTAACAGCATCTGAAACAACTGAACACTCCATCTACTTCCAGGACTCCACACTGTCCTTGTTTTCCTCCTGCCTCACTGGCTATCTCCTTCACTACTGAACACCCTTTCTCCTCTCTAACTCTAATATTGGAGCGTCATGTTGTTCCGTCTTTGGTCTTTTCTTCTGTTCTATTTACATTCACTTAGTGATATCATTAACGCTCACAGCTTTAAATACCATCTATACTTATGTCTCCCACATCTATGTCTCCAGGCCCGATCTCTCCTCTGAAGGTCAGAATGCAGAATCCAAGTGCCTTCTCACCCACATTTATTTGACTATCTAATAGGTATTTTGAATTTATATCTCAAATTGAGTTCCTGCTCTTCATCCCAACAGTCTTCCCAATTTCACTAAATAATTTCATTATTTCAGCTACTCAGACCAAAACCTTTAAGTCATCTCGACTGTTTTTGTTTTCTTTATTCCTATATCTGAAATGTCTGAAAATCTTATTGGCTTTATCTTCAAAATATATCCAGCATCTAAACACTTCTCTAAAACCATCTTAGCCCAAGCTTTCATCATCCTCTGCCTGGGCACTACAATAGGATCAGAACAGGTCTTCATGCTACCACACCTAACTCCCTATGGTCTACTTGTAATATAGCAGATTTTTTTTAAAAATATATTTTATTGATTTCTTACAGAGAGAAAGGGAGAGGGATAGAGAGCTAGAAACATCGATGAGAGAGAAACATCGACAAGCTGCCTCCTGCACACCCCCTACCGGGGATGTGCCCGCAACCAAGGTACATGCCCTTGACCGGAATCGACCCTGGGACCTTTCAGTGCGCAGGCCGACGTTCTATCCACTGAGCCAAACCGGTTTCGGCTAGCAGATTTTTTAAAAAAATTAGTAAATGTTTCCATCAATTTAGTTTCAGTGTTCCTTAAAATAAAAATCACAATTATTAATGATTTAAAATAGTGGACACCCCCCAAAAAAGCCAACTTTCACTCATGTTGCAAGTTGGTCTATGTTCTTTTACTTCTGCTTGCCAGATGATCATTAGTAATTTCTGCAAAGAGATTCTTCATCAATAGATTATATGGAAGAGTTTTAAAAGATGGCTAGCCACTTTATGAAAATAGTGTGAACCATAGCAAAAGAGGTCCATTCCAACTCAAGTGTGTGTTACAAGCCATTGGGTTGGCTCTGACTCCTGGTGACCCTATGAATAAGTGAGGTCCACAATGTAGACCCAGGCCTATGGCTGCTTTTACAGACTCAATTCATCTCATATGTTGTCTTCCTCTTTTCCTGCTGCCTTCAATTTATCCCAGAATTCTTGTCTTTTCCAAAGAACCCTGCCTTCTCATGATGCCCAAGCAGGGTAGCTTTAGTTTTGTCATTTTTGCCTCTAGCAAAGTTTCAGGTTCACTTTTCTTGAGGACATACTTGTTCATCTTCCTGGTAATCCAGGGTAACCATAGAACTCCAACATCATATTTCAGAAGAGTCTTTTCTTTCCTTCTTCAATGTCCAAATTGTTGCATCTATACATAGGAATTGGGAATACAAGAGTGTGGATGATCTCCAATGACACATTTTTGCTCTTGGTGATCTTTCCTAGTTCTTTCACTGCTGCCCTTCTGATTCTCTGTTCTCTCTCTCTCTCTCTCTCTCTCTCTCTCTCTCTCTCTCTCTCTCTCTCTCTCTCTCGGCAGCAGCATCCATTTAAATTGATGACCAAATCAAGTTAAGCAAAATCTTTAACAATTTTGATATCTTCATTGCCTACATTAAAGTTGCATATTTCTTCTGCAGTCATGTTTTTTTTGTTTTCTTGATGTTCAAATGCAGTTCTGCTTTGGCACTTTTCTCTTTCCTCATTTCCCTCAGAGCTTTTGAACTTGGGGTCCCTTGACCAGAATGTTTCCCTCCCAGTTTTGCAATGCTCACATTATCATCTATTTCAAATTATTTAGCAAATTCAGCTAGCTTTCTACTTTAAAAAGCTATTTCATAGAGTTAATCAGATTTTTTTCTGTAATTACATGAGTAAATCTTTGAGTATGTTATTTCCACAAAATGAAATTAAAGTCAGTAACCCTTAATATCGTTTTCTATCCAAGAATTTTGAGTTAAGTTGATTTAAAGAAAATTAGGAAGTTAACAGCTTGGATCCATGATTTCCTTATATCCAAGTCTACTGTGCGTGTTAATATTAGTTAAACATTAGTTAACTTTATTCTCTATTACACCAACGTTCATTTTGACAGGCTATTTTCAGCTGAGAAGAACACATAAATGTGTTCTCTCAGTTATAAGACATTTTATTTGAACTTAAGAACTACTCAAATTAATTTTGTTAAGCAGACCAAAGTGAACCTTACCCATTGGTTAGCTCCTTCTTTGTGCAAATCATATTCTGGCTATTTCATTGTCCAAACTATAAATTTGATATACTACTATTTGCATGCATTCATTAAAAAATAAGCTTATTAAAATTATAGAGTAAATTTCTTAAACTCTATGGACACACAATAACTACCAATAAGGCTAATTAACATAGTACCTTGCTTCTAGAAGAAAAAGTTTTTACCAAATGTTATCATCTTTATGGACTGTCATTAGTTTTATTATATGTAACAGAATAGTTATTGAAAAATAACCTTCCTTACCTCATCAGAAAAGTTCCACTGCAATTTTTTTAAACTTTTTCAAATCAATGGAATATTTTTAAAGTATTACAAATATAAAAATACATGCATATCTAAATATTAATGCATGAGTAATAAAAATACACTAGATAAATAATAAAAGTTATATGTCATTTAAAATACAGGTTAAATATTTAAACATTTCAGACTAGATATTTCCCTAACCAATAAATTTTACAGCCATAATGAGGAAATTGGGTATTACAGAATCAATATTTTTCCAGTCCATTATTTTCAGTGATATCAGGCATAGTTTATTAAAGTCTTCTTTGCATTTTCCTACACCTCCCATTTTATTTTCTCCAAACTAACAGCTATCATTTTTATGATTATTTTTATTAATTCAAATACTGCTCCTTTGCACATCCAGAAAATGAAGTATTCTGAAGGCTTAAAACACATGCATACAAAGCTTTATCTCTGGTCTGCCTCTTCATTCTTTAATATTTTTTATTCAATCAGTCACCCATTCAATAAAAAATATTTATTGACGCCTAGTATATTCCAAGTAACAGAATCATTTTCACTCCCTCTTTTTTAAAATATATTTTTATTCATTTCAGAGAGGAAGGGAAAGGGAGAGAGAAATAGAAATATCAATGATGAGATAGAATCATTGATTGGCTGCCTCCTGCATGTCCCCAACTGGGGATCGTGCCCACACCCCAGACATATGCCCTTGACCAGAATCGAACCTGGGACCCTTTAGTCCACAGTCTGACTCTCTAACCACTGAGCAAAACCATCCAGGGCTCACTTCCTCTTTTTGTGTCATGGTTTATCTCACCTCTGGGCCCCATTGTCAAGCACCTTTTCTGTGTCTGCACTGTTTGCACTTGCACAGATATACTTTACACAGCGTTTAGTCCTCAGCTGAGATATCAATTCCTTCCTTCCATGAATACATCCATGTTCTGTCCAGAAGTTCTTCCTATGAATTCTCTGAGCTCCTGTATTATCATAGCCTGTTTACTTGCATGTGTCTGCTACTAGACTGTAAGTTCAATGAGAATAGAAACTTTGCCTTATTTATAATATATTTTAGTGCTCAATAAAGTGAATAGTACATAGTAAATTCTCAATAATTACTTGCTGAATGTATAAATCAGTATCAGTGTCCAAATATTATAGGCTGTGATAGATCTTCTGGCAAATTAACTCTTTTCCCCAATCAATATTCCCAATTTTTATATGTCATGAAAAATTGACTTTGTATATTTTAAAATATATTTTACCTATATTTCTAATTCTATTGATTGTATGCACACAAGAACTTTGGCATGAATTTTATTTACTGCTAGAGGCCCAGTGCATGAAATTTGTGCATAGGTAGGGTCCCTAGGCCTGGCCGGCGATCAGGGCCAATCAGGTTCCCCACCTCCCCACCTCCCCATCTCCACCTTCCCTCACTCCCTCAGCTCCCTGCCACCAGTCGCCCGCCATGTTCTTCACCACCCCCTGGTGATCAGTGCACATACTAGCAAGCGATCGAACTCCCGGTCTCCTGGTGGAACTCCTGAGGGGACAATTTGCATATTAGCCTTTTATTATATAGGATAACTAACTAAATCTCACTATAGCTGTAATAATTCAAGTACTTAAAAGGGCATGTTATGGAGATCTCAGTAGCCCCAATATTTGCAAGAATAAACAAAAAAGTATTTCAGACACTAGTAATTTCTGAAGATAAAAATAATTCAATATACTTGTATAAATGGATACATTCTTTCAGGTGCCTCAATATTCCTACTTACGAGATCTGGAAATACATTCTTTTTATGCAGAATGCACTGAATTAATTTGGAAAGTCCTTAATAAATATTGCACTCTCTTTAGAAGTGTACAAACACAACTAAAATAACTTCTTCTCCATGGATAATGATTACTGATCTGCTTAATAAGTAGTATTTTAATTAATAAAATATCAAGGACTTCGAGTGACCTTAACTTCCTTATTCCAAGAATACAGGAAATATCAACCTAATGAACTGCTTAACAAATAGGACTGTATCATTGACAACTCTACCCTGAGCTTAGTCTTAACAGGTATTTGACACTCCTATAAGGTGGTATTTCACTTTTGACACCCACATGGTCCCATTGTCCCTGAAACTTAGATTGTTTTTCTTCTGTTTTTTTAGAATTATAATTCTTGCCTTTGTCATTCCTGAATGAAAGTTTTTCCTTCTATAAAATATTTAAACATATTCTTCACTGTCAAAACAATAGTCATTAATAAACTGCAGTATAATAAGAAAATTAGTTCTCTTCAAAGACTATTTGTCTTTTTGTTCTTATTTTTCTTTTCTCATAGTGGAAATACTTAAAATACTGTGTTTCAAAGATTTGTGGAGCTTCTCTCCTGGTCAAATAAGAGCATCCTTGTCCCTCTCTCTCTTTCATTTTATATCAAAGTTATTTATTTTTGTACCAACAGATTTCATGAAGCATGCTTTCTAACTTTTATGAAATTAACACATAGAAAGGCTAAGTTTTTTTAAAAGATCAAAAATAGAAGTGAAGTCATAGATGCTTTAGGGGTTTTGATTTTCTCAACACCTCAAGCTTGTTATGGTCTTACTTTTCAAAAAACTCTGGTGGTCTTCTTGCTTCATACAAGTCAAAGCCATCAGCAAAGCATTTATTTCTAAGCCCCTTGAGCCTAGGTTAGTTTCATCTAGAACATGCCCAGATGGGTGACCTGTAATCCATCATAATTGAACGGAAGATCTTGTATCATTCCCACTGGTCATGATGTATAAAAGGAACAATGATAACTAAGTCCCTGATATTTCTAAAAAGAGAAAATCATTTCTAAATACAAATATCACCCCTCCCCCTTTTCTTTTCTCTAAAAGGACCTAGAAACACAGGAGCTCATTTTAAATCTATTTTAAAATTTAAAGTTATTTTCAAATGATAATTTTAAAAAGTACTCCAAGTTGAAAATGTTTCATTTATCGCTTGTGTTTTTCTTTCTCCAGGTAAAGTATATAATATTTGCAGGGATAAAAGAAGTGTTGTCAAATAGGTTTTCTCAATCTCTTTTGGGAGCTTCTCATGTAAATTTTATCAAATGCAGATGTCATTTCTAAATCTTTGTGCTGTCAACCTAAGACACTATAGGGATATAAACATCATCTGCAATTCACAGCAGGAAATAATCTAAGAGAAATAGCTTCAGAATAGATCACGAGGGGAAATCACCAGATTTTCTTACTCCCCTCACACATTTGCAATGTTCCAAATTTTGTTTTGGGTGTGCCTCAACCAGACACAGACTAAGAGAACAGAATCATTAGTCATCTATTCCAACGTCATAGCTATTTCAGAAATTTCTGTGCAATACACAGGACCTGGCACATAAAATCAATAGTGGTTATTACTGTGTTCTTATTGGATATTAGACACTCCCCTGCATGTGATCTCTGTGTCCTAAATTATTTAGCAATGCCAGCTAACGTGGCTGAATGTTGACCTATGAACCAGGATGTCACAGCTAGACTTCTGGTCAGGGCATATACCTGGGTTGCAGGCTCAATTCTCAGTGTGGGGCATGCAGGAGGCAGCCAATCAATGATTCCTTCTCATCATTGATGTTTCTATCTCTCCCTCTCCCTTCCTCTCAGAAATCAATAAAAATATTTTTAAAATAAATAAATAAATCATTCAGCATTAACTCATTTCATGCTTACAACAATCTCATAAGGTTGTTGTTATCTCCTTTTAAAAAAGAGATACACATAAAAACTTTAACAAATATGGCTAAGTTCATATAGCTAGGATATGTTCTAATTTGAGTCTTACTGCATTGGCTGAGCTCAGTACCACCACACTACCTCACAGAAGAGGGTTTTAGTAAGCATCTGTTGAATGAGTAACAGCAGGTCATCTAGGCACTGCTTGAAGATTTCTTGCATCATGAAGCTCAGCACTAGTTAGACAACCTTATCCATGCACCCTCCCTTCATTCTCTTACTTGCCTTTCTTCCATTCCAACCTTGTCTGTAACTAACCCCAGTAGTTTAACTTCAGTTTTTCTTCATTATCCTGCTCTTGCTCCTATGGAATTATCTATATGGTTTGATTTCCCCAGTTCTTGGATTTTATTCATGAATTTGGGTAGTATTTATCCTACTAGTTTTATCCATTCTAGACTTCCTTGGGTAAACTGCTTAACATGCCTGAAAGTCACCACACAGGACCAACCACCAGGTCAGATGGTGACTAGGCTCCCTGAGAACAGGTGTGAGCTATATTATAGCATAAAGGGCCACTTAGTGGCCCTAAGCCAAGAGAGAGTCCCAGACCTGATTAACACCCCCTGGCATTGATCCATATCAGCAGAGATCTTCCATATAAATAGAAGCAAAGCTCTACATGATCAAAACCAGAACTGGAACATGTCCAAAAAGGCTAAAGCATCAATTAACATGAAAAGAACCAACAATCCCTAAAGTCTTAGTAACATCATAATATTCAAAATTGGTTATGACGGGTTTAATACTTAATTACTTTAATAAGTAAAAATCATCCACTGGTGTGCAAAAAATTAATACTTATGGGAAATTCTATGAAAAAGAAAGTACTAGGCCCTGGCTGGGTAACTCAGTTGGTTAGAGCATTGCCCCTATATGCTAAGGCTATAGGTTCAATCTCTGATCAGGGCACATACAAGATTCAACCAATGAATGCATAAATAAGTGGAACAATAAATCTCTCTCTAAAAATCAAGTTTTAAAGGAAGTACGAAAACCTCAAATTATAGGGAGAGAGAAAAACAATACATTAATACCAAAAATAAATATCTGTGAAACTAAATGCTCTTCCTCAGTCTCAAATAAGAATAAAAGCAACTGACCTACATTGGTAGGACAGAACAATCAGTACACTTGAAAGACACGACAACAGCACAAAGGAAAACTTAAGCAACATTTTCCTGTTTTGTTTTTAGTCCCCGTGTGGGAACACTTGTTTAAAATTAAAATAAAATCTTGGGAGCATGAGGTCTAAATACAGTGCCAGATCCTGTGTCATTAGGTTGGAACAAATCAGTCTCTCATTCTCATTCTCTGACTCAAAGTTTCCTCAGAGAAAAAGTCTCTCTCTGTTTGTGTGTATGTGTAAGTGTTGTAAGCATATAATAAAAATCTGGATAAATACATTATCTTGATTTCCCCCCCATTTATGTAGAATAGCATTTTGGCAAGCTAAACTAATTTAATTTTCACAAAGGTTCAACTTTAAACAAGATGTCAGAAATTTTAAATTATGAAGACATAGTACTAATTCTTAGACACAAGGTCCTCATGATTGAGCATGTTCCTGGGCTACCTGCATTTCTAACATCCCTAACATATGTGTATGCAGACTAGATTCCCCATGCTGAATACCCACACATCCCTACCTTTTGGCAGGTGTCTTCTGACTCCCTACTCTCACCAATATTAGGTCAGCCTCATTCTCGGCACTTTCCCTTCTTTTGCCACCTTTCTCTCTTTTTTTCTTTTATGTTATAATTTTTTGGTGTCTCCTTCGATACCTTTACTTGTTCTCCAGTCACCTCTAATTTTTTTCATTCTTATCTATTCTGCTCTATTTCATTTCATCTTTAGAGTGGAATTGTACATCTATGGTTGATCAAGTTTCTATGCTTTCAAGTGAAATCATGTGTTCTATTACTGTAAATATAGCCTCTAACCTAGTTTTGTAAAAGCAAACTAGATCTTACCTCTCTGAACTTACGATTTTTTTCATTGTACAAAGAATAAATCAATAAATAAAAAATGTGGGTTTTTTAGAGAACAAAATTTTATATTTCCATAACTAAGGAATTTCCATTTCAGTGGGTTCATAAGTCTGAGTAGCAATGGGTCTGTGTGTAAGAGTGCAAAGATGTTCATACATATATACTTTTCTAATTTTGGCTAATCCTGTGCCTGATGCTTTATACAATTGTGTGCATGTATGTGTGTACTTGTTAATTACAGTTTAAGATCATACATGTTAGAGACAGACTACCTGGGTTCAAATTCTGCCTCTTACTGTTTGTGTGAATTTAGCAATTTACTTCATCTCTCCATGCCTCGGTTTCCTCTGTAAAAGACAACTAATAATAATACTTATTTTATCATGCCATTTGCTGAATTAAAAGAAATAATTCACATAAACTGAATAGAATAATGCCTAGCACACAGGAAAAATCCTGGGTCAGTTGTTGTATTGTTACTCTTGAGAGAGCAAGAAAACTATTACAAGTGGTTGTGTGTTTCCCTGCTGAGCAAGATGTACTGCAGCCTATACAATAGTTACCTATTACCAACCTGGACAGCCTCGGAAGACAGAAGTAGCAGTGACAAAGTTCCCACCCACAATGGGGAGGTGATTCTGGAAATGTTTTGAAGGTTAAACATCAGTGGGAGACTATGCATCAGGAAAGAAGGACCTGTGCCTGGATTTTACCTTCTAATTCATGTTCATTTTCAGAAAGCAATTAAGAAATGCAAAGATCAGAGGAGTTCCTAGCTCAAGAGCCCTCCAGCTCTGTGTTGGGGCTGTTGCTCTGGGGATGGTCTATAGTCCCATTCCCTGACATGACAGTCTTTGGGACTAAGGACAGAGTAAGTGACCAAATGCCAACGCAGGGCTGCAGGAAGAGGATGTTGTAGAACTGACATCTGGACAGTAGTTTGTATTATAGATTTGTACACTTGAAACCTGTATAATTTTATTAAATAATGTCACCCCAATAAATTTAATTTAAAAAAAGAATGTGATGTGGGATGGGGCTAGCTGTAAATCTAACTTCATACTTAGAATTTTCTTTTGCTTTTGAGTCACCAGGCTTGCAAGCATATCTTGCTTGACGTACACTGATGGCTAAATAACATTAAAAATATTAAGGTTTCAAGGAAGTGTTTCCTTGTGGTTCAGGGTTAATTTCACATGCTTTATGTGACAATAGCAAATGTGATCCACGTGAATAGTATTCTAAGTTCAGCTTCCTGCATTCTTCAGTACAGAGTTGGATCATAATCATTTATTTATTAGGTTTGTAGGATGTTAGCTCTACACACCCCTGACATCTGTAAGGCACCCGCCGATCTCTAGTTGCTTCAAAGAATCAGAGTGCACCAAGGGACCTCTCCTCCCACACCACAGAAGATGATGATTTCTGTCGATTTACTGAGTACACAGTGTTCTTGCTCCTTTGCTGGACTCACACTAGTAACTGACCACAGGAAGCTGCAGGGCCGTGCCCTCAAAGAAGCTCAGATACAGCTTGTGTTGTTGATTAGCTGGCGGGGGGTGGGGAGGTGAGGGACATGCTGAGATTCAAGGCCTCATTTTCTGCAGGCACCCATGCACATAACAAATATTTAGAAACAAGAAAACTTGGGGAAAATAAATAAGCAGCTGATTGGAAGTCATTGATCATTATCGTAAGTTACTTGTCTAAAGTGGATTTTGTTTTCCCACATTCCCTTTTCCCTTTCCTCTTGACAAACACAGCGTGAATGAAAGGTAAAGGAAATAAAACATTTAATCAGTCATCCAGGGGCCAGGGCTAAATTGCTTGCTGTTATACATTTGCTGCCAAGTTCACAGAATCAGGTTTGTTTTCAATTATTTGTAATACGCTTTCCCAGAAGAATTTATAATGGGCTGTTTAGGCATTGTTCCCTTTTTCATTAATGACAAAAATACAACTGTTCCTCCTTAGCAAAAAGAAAAGGAGTTAAATTAGGAAAATTGCTATGAATGTTGCTGTTGGGCTTAAGAGTTTTTTGGTTGGTTTGTTTTCATTTTTAACTGATTCCAATGAGAAATGGCAACAAAACTGTTTCATTTATTCTTCCCTCTCACGGTATTTATTTTAAAAATAAGATGCTAACAATAATGTCTATTTTGAAACAGTTTATAATAATAACACCTATAAAATATTTTTAAAAGCATATGTTGTGATTACTAATATCTATGCTTTTATAATAGCCGTAAACTTGTTTCCTTGAAAAAAAAAAAAAAAAAGGTACACTGTAAGTCCAGTGAATATTTACTGGCCAGAATGCAATGTTTCCAATCTCTCTAATTTCTAAAATCACCTTTTCTCTCTCATCTTAGGTTCCCCTGTAGTTTTTCTCTAGGCCTCTTATGTCCTACCACTATCAGCATCCTGCTGTCTTCTGCATCTTTCAGTCTGATATGGTGCTAATTAAAGACACAGACTCAATAAGAGGGGGTTCCCTATTAGATAGCTAGGGATAGCAGTCTTTTGAGAAAGACAAGAAAGAGTTTCTGAAATCCTACTTATAGGCATCCCCATGGGCTTATTACCTACATGTAAAGATGATGTACAGACCTTTTTAACCCACTCATGTCACCCTGTGATAGCACAGGGCCAGAGACCACAATAGCCATGTTCCAAAACCCACCGCTATACACACTGAACAGGGGTACATCCTTAGAAAGTTGGTTTTAAAAACTCTAAGGCCTATGCCTAGCATTAGTATGGACTGGGGTTTGTTTGTATGTTTTTCTGAAAATCTGATCAATATTCAGCCCCTTATTTAACTCCATTCCTGATAATACATCTTGTTTTCTGTTCCTAACCCTTTCTTCCCTATCATAAGTAAGCACTTTCACTCGCCTATCTCACAACCTTCCTGCCCTCCAGTAGTGCACTTTAGCTGAAATAATCCTTTTTCTTAATGGCTACATCATTACCCCTGCTTCTCTAAAATCCCTTTATTGGAACTCCAACCTATGTTGTTTTTTAAAATAAAACTTAAATTATTCTCAGTTTTAACTAACCACCTTATTTTTACCTGAATCTCTTCCCTCACATCTATATATTCCTATTTTCTTCCAGTGGTATATTTAAAAAACATGATGGTACTGATAAAGAGAAAGAAAAACATTCTCTAATGGCATAAACATCATCATCATAAATTTTTACAATATGTACAGAATACACATACTAGTATACCACCCACAATGTTGTCTTCTCTACGTAAAAATATAAATAAGCATGTCAACTAGTGAGCAATTTTAAAACAAGCATTCCACAGTTTACACATCCACATGAGTGTGCCTTTTCATAGTCATTATTCTGGGGTACTCTGAGTAGAAAGAACAATATTGCCTTTTTTTCTACCTTTTTAATATTCTTTGGGTTTTTTCATTATTCCTGAAATGTTCTTAAGTGGTAGGAGGAAGAATGTTTGGGGGGAAAAAGAGGTCATGAAAATTAAAGATCAAAATATAAATAGAAAAATTCAAGCTGGAAACAGAGGCAGGTACAGATAGCAGAGCTTGCCCAACCACTTTATCCAAGTCTCCTTTAAGCTTCAGTATTCCTTAAGAATCAACTACAAGATAATATCGAGACATATTAAATATTTGAGAGGGGAACTGGTAGCCAAAGATAAATTACTTTAAGAATCTTTTCACTCATTATAAAGTTAAATTCTCTTATCCACTGAAGACAATCATTCACCATGTCAATGTCACTTATAAAAAAAGGACAATCCAATGGCTGAGTTCAACAGGGGGTTGGGGCATCCGTGGGGAGGGGTGTGGGATGGGAATGGGGGGATGAGGACAAATATGTGACACCTTAACCAATAAAGAAATTTAAAAAAATAAAAATAAAGTATTTTTCGAGTAAAAAAAAAAGGACACATTTTAAAAAACTGTGTAAAATAATATGCTTGAATCTTAAATATAATTTATAATTCTAACTGCTGTTGTTTTCAATCATAAGTATCATTAAAACACAAGTTCAATAAATTTCAACACATTATAATTTTAGTGTAAATTCTCATAATTATAAAGTAATATACCTTATCTTTACACATCATTGAAGGGATTATGTTAATAGATTTTGTTTGTCTTTAACTTTGAGAAGCAGAATAACTATGGATCACCTACATGTTCTTCTAGCTTGTGAAATCAATTGTGTTTGTGTTTCAATGAACAATTGTTTGATAAATTGAAAAGCCAATTATGATTTATCCTTTTGATGACATTAAATATCCAGATGATAATCAACATTGATAACACACTATACTTTTCAGTTTCAGCCAGATGTTTGGTGTCATGTAAGACACCACTTTAGTTTGACATAAAAAAATATTTCTTGACTTCTGGCACATTAAAGTGGAGAGAAATGTAATATGAATGGTGTGGTGGTTGCTTCATTATTTTTCTCAATATGTACTATTTTATTGGCAAGACTTTTAAAATATTGTAAGTGAAATTGTACTTAAAAATAAATGTCATACTTCTAAACTTTCAAAGTTTACCACTACGAATAAAAGTTAGAATAAAAAGTCTAATTATGTAATTTATATCATAACAGTTTTCAGAGCAAGTCTTTAAATTCAGAGTTTATCCTTCATATCTTATTTCAAGAATGTCCTATACGATCAAATTTGAAATACACTTAAATATATGCTATGTTGATGTGTAAGATCTGATATGAGAATTTGGAATGTGAATGTTACGGGACATAAAACTTATATGCCAGTTCATTTGCTTTTGTTTAATGTATAGCCAAGCTTACGTTTCTCCACACCTTTCCTGGAAAACTCTGGTCAAGTCCTTCTTTATAAGCCTGGAACCGCCTCCCTTGACATTGACTATTTAATAACATTTTCGTTTTTATAGGAATCAACCGAATTAGCACATAGTCAGTTGCTTACTATATAAGTCACATCAAGGTCTGAGTGCACATTTCCCAATGAGAACATATAAGGCTTGCAATGTTCTTGCCAGAAATCTCTGTGTTCAAAACCGACTCTTTGATTTTGCTGGTTTTACCTCATCTAACTTGGAAAGGTTGAAGTATCTCCGGGCTCAGTTCTAGGACTGTTTCTCTTTATTGGTCTTTATGTACTTCCTGGGTGAGCTCAGGCAGCCTCATGGCTTTAATTTTTCTAATTCATGTCTTTAAGCAGTATTTTTCATCTGAACCCTAAAACACTATATACTCTCTATTCAATCTCACTATGATGGCCAATAAACATTTCAAACTTAACATATTTAACACTGAACTCCTGTTTGTCTATGTCAAAACTTGTTACACCCACAGGCTTCTTCAACTCACTCAATGGCAACTCAATCCTTCCAATTGCTCAGGCAGAAAAAAATGTAGACTCATACTTCACTCGTCTCATTCTCTCACACCTCAAGGAAAATGCATCAGCAAATGCTCCTGGCAGATCCAATTGGTCAGGAAATCCTATTGGCTCTATATATATGTCTTTTCATCACCTTCACAGCTTCCACTGTGGTGTAAGCCACTCTCATTTATCCCCTGAAATACTCTAAAAGCCTCTTAACTGCTCTCTTGCCTCCACCTTCCCCTTCTAGGCTCTGACACCAACCCACCACAGCTGTGAGGTTGTGGGGCTGGGGGGTGGGCGGGGAGGGGATAAGAATGAAGAATGACTGATAATGTGTAAAGAGGGTGTTGAAAATGTTCTAAAATTTACATTGTAATAATGACTGCACAACCCTGGGAATATACTAAATACAACTAAACTGGAAACTAAATTTTTTTGAAATGTTTGTGGTATATGAAATACATGTTAAAATAGCTGTGTGTGTGTTTTTTTAAAAGACTATGAAGGGTCTGAGATTTTAGATTTTACCTTCTTTCCAATATAACAAGCTTAGACTGACACAGTGTTTTGGATGTTGGCAGAATATATGAGACTGCTCCAACAGGGCAAAAGGACTGGTTATTCGCAGTAACTCAGGAGGCAGCATGAGCATCAGGATATCTGGTGCCAATCTCTGAGATTCACTTCCACAGAGAGACACAACGAGGGCCAGCTGGCACCTGACTCCCGTGTGAGATGAGGATCCCTGTGTGTGAGGAACCCGAATCTTTTACACTGGGTAGTAAGCATGCTTGTCCCTGCTCTGGAGGAAGACACCATCTATATCTTTCAAGGCTGTAAGCAAACCTGCTGTTGCTTCACAGGCAGATGCTATTTCTACTTTGCAATACTGTTCACTCTAGAAACAGCCTGGAAACGATAGTCTGGAACAAAGATGATCAGTGGTTTCAAAATTGGCCATGGTTTGTCATCTGAACTTAGTCCCAGGCTTTTGGATTTGATCTATTAACCAAAATGTAACTATTATTTCAAGAACACACACACCACACATGAATTAGATGTGCCGGAAGCCAATTCCAGCATGTCATAATTATAAGAGTTTTATCAAAAGGTTGATGAAACTTGGGGGCTCAACAAGGGCTGAGTCACATATGTAATTACCTGTTGGAATGGCTGGAAGACACTTCCCCCAAACCTGAATAGGATGATTGTTTACTGCCAGACAGCTCAGGGCATCTTAATCTACATGTTATTACCTCCTGTTGGCCAAACACCTGAACAGCTGTAGGCTATTCCCCAATCTGACAATGCTTCTGTAAGAAACCCTACCCTTTGAAGTATATGTCTCCACCTTGCCTTAGGACAATTTGTGTTAATAAAAAGCACAGGGGTCCTGAGACAAGAGGAAACTGAGAACTAAGAACTGGACCTATAGCTCCTTTAGCTGAAGCTCCTCTGACCCCCAATGCCTTTCAAAATTATCTTTCGTCATTAGACTCCTACTTAATGTACGCACAGCCTTTCTCCAGATTGCTGAACCCTTCTAAATGCTGGGACAAGAATCCCGGCATAGATGGGATTGTTGAAATAATTTTAAAATGGGCATTTATATGATGATTTTATAGTTTATGTTTATCTCATTTAATTCTCAGTGTTAGCAAGGTATTACTCTAATCCAGGGGTCCTCAAACTTTTTAAACGGGGGGCCAGTTCACTGTCCCTCAGACCGTTGGAGGGCCAGACTATAGTTTAAAAAAAACTATGAACAAATTCCTATGCACACTGCACATATCTTATTTTGAAGTAAAAAAACAAAACGGCAAAAACACCCACATGTGGCCCACGGGCCGTAGTTTGAGGACGCCTACTCTAATCCACATTTTTTTTGAAGATGGAGAAACAGGAACAGAGAGGTGAAAGACCTTGCACAGGAGGCAGCAAGTAGTAAGTGGCAGAGCCAGGGATTCAAGTCCACCAGTACAGGCGCATGGTGGAGCTATGTAGTGAGCTGGAGCATGCCACCCCAGGAGATGCGCTCTGCCTCAGACAACTGCTGGGCACACATCCTGTCTGGCAAACATGGAGATGCTTCAATCACAACACAAGTTACAAATATTCACACAACCATTTGGGAAACACTATTAGGGAAAAATTAGGTGACAAACTTCATATACAACCCTGACTCTCTATGTTCTGTATAGCGCTATAGGGCCTTCCAAAGACTTCCAAAGGCGTGAAGCAGAGAATAGCATGAGGGCATTCTGGGTCATATTTCCCTGAGTGTTTCACTTTGGACCACATGTATTATTAAGGCTACATTTGTGATTATGAGCACATTTCCACCCTGAAGCTCCCCACAATGAAATTCAGTTGCCTTGGGGAAATACAGAGGTCTACAGTGGTGCTCTCTCAGGCAGGCATATCTGACAAAAAAGGAAAAAGTTTTGATATATGATTTTTTCCCCAAAAACATTATAAATGTTGATTGCATCAGTGTGGCTAGAAAAATATTCTGTTAACCAGTTATAAAACATCAATTGATATTGTTATCATCATAACTAGCTAGTTAATATTAATAAAAGAAAGGGAGCAAAAAGGAGTCAGACAATGTAAGCATGGTCACCTGGGAAGCTTCACCAGGAAGCTACAGCTTCACACAGCGTTCTTTCTCCAAGAGGATTAACACTCCTCCTTCCTCCCATCTGGTACTAGACGGTTGGGGGGCAATAGACACAAGCACAGTGGAAGTCGAGATGGGGCAGGGAAGGTGCTTGCCTGCCAGTCTAGCCTGGGGAGCAATAGGTTGGCTACGGGTGGACCCCATCAGAAGTGTGCAAAATCTTGAAAAGTTAATTGTTTCAGCTCCTGTTTAGTAAAACCCCAGACAAAGAAGCTTTCTGGCTCTTACTCACTCTTGTTCCCTCTTGCTCTTGTGACCTGCACTCACTGGTGCCCTCGCCTATTCTCCCTCAATAGCCACGTGGCCTTAAGCAGCCACACGGCCCATGGCCATGTGGATCCCACACACAATGGACAGCATCTGGGAACACACGCTAAGCTAGCCAGATGCTGGACTGGACTGTGCTTCAATATGAAGCGGGAACTCTGGCAGTGGCCTTAATTCTGGTGCTACTGAAGACAAGAATGGACTTCTTCCATGGCAAGATGGACAGAGATGGGACCTTGGAGGGAACCCCCTTAATTTTACACCGTCAATAAAGCTTTTAATGAAACCCATCCTCCTGTGGGACCCTCAGGACATTCTTTTCCTCTTGGTACCCCAAGAACTCCACTACCATCAATAACATGATGAAAGATTTACATAGAATTTTAAATTTTTCACAGGGCATTTAGATACATACTCAAAGAAAGATTAACAGGGTTAGGGACCTGTAAGTTCTGCTTATTGTAAGTCTTAAGGAAAGCCTAAAACAGTTAGTGATCTTTTTGCACATAATTTTGAAGGTTAACCATAATTTTTCAATAAACAAAATAATAATAATACTCACAAATTTAATTTTTTTCTCACACCGATTTTTTTTCATGTGAAGCAGCAGATAAGATACCTTTATCTCAACTGAAGTGATTACCTCAGGGGCAATTTGAGATTTTAGGTAACTCAAAAATATTTAATAGTTCAATGCCTTAGAAAATTGACTACGGATAATTTTAATTATAATTTCAAAATATATTGTTTACAATTTGCTGCTGTCTAATAATTTCTTTGATCTACAGCAGCCTTTCCCATAGTTTTCAGAATATATCTTCTTAAAACTGATTAATAATGGTATTAGGAAGTTTAGTCTAGCTTCACTAACAGGATGATTTTGCTTTTCAAAGCATACAATTTCCGGATTTGAGGTTATTTATTAGCACCTCCTTCCAGAGCTTCCAGCTTTTACTCGAGGTGTCAAGAGGCTCTGCCAGTTCTAATGTGTATAATGTTCAAGGAGATCTTTGGAATAGCAGACACACCACTAAAAATACATAACATAAAAGATATAATTAGAATGAAAAGTTGTTAATCGACAGAGCTGACTTGTGCTAAATTAAAATACTCAGGTTAAGTAAAATTACACAGTAAACAACAGCATCAACAGAGTTTGAAATAAAAATTGGAAGTGCAATTGCAGAAGACTCTGAGGTCTTCAAAGAAATAGTTTTTTTTTAAAATTAAATTGATAAATCTCCCAATTTACAGCCTAGTAGACAGACTTCCAAAAAAATGTAAGAAACAAAGTGACGAAGATAATTCATTAGCTTTTATAAGTGCTCTGTAGGTAATAATTTCTGAAAACCCACTCCAGGCCCACCATGGAAGAGGGACAATGGGGAAGGCGGCGTCTGTCTTGCACACAGCAGGGGCCTCTAGACTAACAGGCATTCCCACCCACTATGACCACACCACACAGTCTGCAGTTTCGCTTCAGATACTGTTAATCATTTCCGCATTTGAAAAGTCTCCTTGAGAAACCCAGCTGAAGGGGCATACTGATTCATGTGTCTTAAAATACCCTTGCCATTCAGAAGCTATTTTTTATTAAAGGCAATAAGGGAGCCGCATGAGAAGACATTAGGTGCATTTGGCATTATCTAGAGTGCTCACTTCTAGATTTTCCTGTATATTTTGCCCTCACACAAAATCATAGCAAATGAAATAGCAAAAGACTATGCCAACTCTTGAGGATACTAATTTCCTTAAAAATATTTTAATGCAATTGGAAGAGACATGCTGAAAAGCTTTAGAAAGATCACTTAATGGAGGATAAATAGGCCTTTAAACAAAATAGCACTGGCAACAAAAAGGAAGTTATCTGTGAAAGAAAGGTCTGACTTCTCAAGGCCATAAAGGTCATATTTAAAATCCAGATACTTTATGGCATAATAATCATAGTATATTTAAGTAAACACTGTAAAACTATTTCACTTTTCTTGAGTTTTGAATCTGAACTCCATAGTATTTTTAGTTACAAAATAATTATACATTTTTAAGTCAGAATGGTCCTCATTATATACTGTAAATCCAGAAATGTATTAGTCTAATCATGCCAATTTTTCTGCATGTCAGTGTTCCACAAAGCAAAACTTATCTGTTTTATTTCACTTGGACTTGACTTTTCTTTTTAATGATAAATTTCAAAGATTTTACAAATGGTTACATTATGGTTTTTTGTACTAATTGTGCTCAGAAATCCCAAAACATTTAAAACTCAATTTTCAACCTTACTTTACTGTGTCCATGTTACCGCTCTTACATAGAGATTCTTAAGGATTGAGGAGAAGGAAGAGAATGGATTTTCGTATATTTAAATGTCATTGTGATTTTTTGGAATTTCATCAAAATAGTTTGTTATAATTTGTGCATTAATTGGACACATGTCTTTTCCCTATGGCAAGTATGTATGGATACTGTATATTTGTAGATTGCTTTAGAATCTACAGTATATGCACATACGGTATTTTATTTGGTCTCACAATAAACCTGGAAGGTAGATAAAACAGAAACCTTAAACCAATTTATTAAGAAAATAGAGCTTCTACGAAGACTCCTCAAAGATCCCATAAAAAGGAAACACTAGGAGGTTACAGAAACTAAGAGTAGTAGGGCTGGGTATAAAACTCTGTTTTTGATTCTTACTTCAAATCCAGTGCACATTCCATTAGACCAGGTCTATAAGATGAGCACTGTTTTCCAACCTGATGCCCTGAAATAGGTTAATCCATTCATTGGACTACTTCAGGATGCATTTTTTACTTTCTTCCTCTTAGCCTGCTATCACAATGAAGTTCTCTTCATAATCAGATACTTGGCAGGAAGTCGCATTGATGTTCTTTCAAGGTTAAGGCTAGCAAATTTTAGTTATTGTTCCCCTCAACATTGTTCATATCAATATTCCCTCTATATTATATGAAAGAGTTTTAAATATTCAATCTGTAAAGCCACATGCTAATACAAATTCATGGGGAGCTTGAGGGTAAGTTCATGATGTGCTAAGCACATAGGCTATTGCATCAGCCTGGGTTCAAATATTGTCTGTTTCAATCACTAGCTGTATCACTTTGGGCTAATATTGCCCATCAGTTTCCTCATCTGTAAAATGGGAACAAGAATAGTGTCCACTGCATGAGGTTATTGTGACAGTTTGATGAGTTAACAAATGCAAAGCACTTAAAATGACATCTGGCTCATTGCAAGAGATCAATAAATGTTAGTTATAACTCAAATTGTAAGTTGGGAAAAATATATTGGTTCTAATCATAGGTCATCTGATAATACACGTTTGTGTGGCAGTAGGCTAGCTCTCCATTTGGTTAGTAGTACATATTCTATGTTGATCACACAGATGACTACCCAACAACAAAAAGTATTAATGTTTAAGTGCTCCCCACGTGATTCAAACATAAGGATTTGCCTGTGCCTTTGACATTTGAGAGTAGCATCAAGTAACATCAAGGCACACCACACATCCATCCCCAGGGCTCCTTCCTGGGTTAAGTAGACTGTCATAAAATTATGAGACTGAATTATATTATTTTAGTTTCCCAAAGACACATATATCATTATTGAGTAAAAATTTGAAGTTTATAACCTTAGCTTTCTTATGTGGTAGAAATCAACAAGTGATATTGTCCTCTGTACTAGTTAAGCTTGAAAATCTCGTACTTTTTGCTATCTGAAGTCTTTACATAAGGACTGCATTAAATTTTTCTCTAAGAATTCATTGCCAAGAAAATGTTTGTCTTAAAAATTTGGAAGCTCTTTTTTGTCAGACAAGGAAACTACATAATTTAACATTTTCCTTTTTTGCCCCAATTGTCTGAAAATTTTGAAATAAATTAAGAGTTCAACTAAAATAACTAACTCATTCCAGATGAGCAGTAAATATGCTCATTTCTTTAATTCTTTTTTTTGTTCAGTTGAATCTTCATGTTTTTGTCAATTTAATATGATTTTTTATGTACTACATTTGACAATTTTCTTGGAAATAATTGGAGGTATAAAAAAGGGTATTTCTTGCCGAAACCGGTTTGGCTCAGTGGATAGAGCGTTGGCCTGCGGACTGAAAGGTCCCAGGTTCGATTCCGGTCAAGGGCATGTACCTTGGTTGCGGGCACATCCCCAATAGGGGGTGTGCAAGAGGCAGCTAATCGATGTTTCTCTATCATTGATGTTTCTAACTCTCTATCCCTCTCTCTTCCTCTCTGTAAAAAATCAATAAAATGTATTTTTTTTTTAAAAAAGGGGGTATCTCTTTAATAAAAAATGGTAATAAATTCATTCATTTTATCATCTCTTCGTTCATTCACTCATCTAGTATTGATCACAAATCCTGCTAAGTATAGGGGAAAGAAAAAAAACTAGACAAGCTTCAAACCCTCAATTTTGTTAAGGTAACAAGAGCTCAATAAAGAATATATTTAAGAAAATTATTGGGTTTTCAGAATCAATGTGCAAAATCCATGTACTTAAAATCATTCATCTGAAACTCAGTTAACTCATGTTCCTTTGAAAAACACATTTTAATTGGTGAATATAAAATGAAGCTCTAATTTTTTTAACAAAGATATCAAAGACATACAACTAAATACATGAAAAACCCTTTACATTAATTGCCTTAGTTTTACACTTATCCCAACAACATGCAAGAGAGTTTGGAAATAATTAGAGCTGTTTTCAAAATCTTTAGTACATTCCTCTAACTCAATATTGTAAAATTTCATCATTGAAGGTGAATAATTTTGGAGTGAGAATGAATAAAAATCATTTAGAGTCAAGACTGGTGAATAAGTCAACAACATAAAAACAATGGACTCCAAGAAATTCCAAAACATTATGAATAACATTTCATTCATAATAAAAAATGTAGGACTATTATCCTTGCCAACATAATAGCTAGGACTTAAAGATATTAACTTAGTGTGTGAATTCTAAAGCATTGCTTAAAAGTTCAAGTTATGCCTAGCTGGTGTGACTCAGTGGTCAAGCATTGACCTATGAACCAGGAGATCACAGTTTGATTCCCGGTCAGGGCACATGCCCTGGTTGTGGTTTCGATCCTCAGTAAGAAGTATGCAGGAGGCAACTGATCAATGATTTTCTCTCATTATTGATGTTTCTATCTCTCTCTCCCTCTTTTTTCCTTTCTGAAATCAATAAAAATATATTTCTAAAAAATAAATTTAAAAAATTCAAATTATTTTGCAAGTACACTGCCATCGCTGTGCTATAGAAGCTCAGAAAGGAAGTATTCTCTGTTTTCCTGTATAATGTCTTTAGCCAGCTTGATTCCTTCCTTCTCCTTCCACTCATAGGACAAGTTTTTCAAAAACAAGATTCAGTCAGATCTCTAAAAAACTGTGTACAAATCACCAAACTGCTAGTTGCATACAACGAGGTCAGGAAGAGAAATTCTTAGTTGCATTTTGAATACACTGAAATAAATGATAGCAGTTGCCATTTATTGAGTTCCCACCTTAAGCCAACTATTTTACATAAATCATCTCATTTAATATGATCAATGCTGGGAGATGTATTTAGGCCTCTCCAATTTGAAATAAGAAAGCTGGACTTCAAAGAGGTGTCCAAGTTTACATAGCTATCGACTGCCAGACCAAGGTTCCAAACCAAGCCTGATTTCAAAGGCCCATGTGCTCAGCGACACCACCTGTTACCATTCAGAGCTCTTCCTTCCAGACAGACTCAACTACTTCTGCCATGGGAAAAGCATGTAGGAGAGAAAATAGACTGACGGGACTTTGTATTAAACATGCTTTGTGTTTCCTCAGGAATTTTAGAGGTTGTTACACTCACTTAACCATGTCTCTTTGAAATGAATAAACAGCAGCTGGGAAAAATACAAGTCTTACAGAAGTATTCTATATGCATCAGGCAAATTTTTAAAAATCTCAATTCCAGATGTTAACATAAAATTATCCATATGCTACAAAATGATCATCCAGAATGCCAGAGGCAAAAGAAAACCAAACTGGAAAATAATTTCAAAAGAGAAATCCAAGTGGAAACACCAATTTGATTTTGTGCTAAGTTACCAGAGACTGGTTATGTCTCAGCTTTTTAGAAAGTCCGCTCTTATTAATGGCATAGGATTGCAAAATTAAGTGTTTCCTGACTTGAGTAACTAATGCACTGTCTGAAGGATAATATTCTGGGGCCCGTGGAGCATTCTGCTTATATGTTACTTTTGGACTGAAAAAGTAGGAATCTCTTAGGTACCCCAAAAGGTGAGATATACAAAATAATGATTATTGTCATACAAATATATTTTGCCTATTAATATTCTTATGTGAATGTTTAAATTTGCATTCAAAATAATTGATTACCTTTTTGTCCTTGATTTTCCTGGGAGGTAGGTATAGCTCTAGCACATAACTGAATGACACATGCAAACACTAGCAAACTCTAAGGTGCGACCTTCCTGTCACAAATTTGAAAGCTAGCTGGTTCATTGATTAGGATGGTCAAACTAGCTAAGTCCCAGGCAAGAGTGATCTGATTTGGCTGTTGGCATGGAAGACCTTACACATATGTCTGTGTGATGTAAAATGAAGAGTGGGGGAATGCAAAAACCAGTAACTCATGGAATTCAATAGCCTTTAGCAATGCCCAGTAAACAGCAGCATCTTTCAACTATGTAATATTCTATGACAAGACAGGGGTAAAGACTTCATGTTAAATAACTGCATATAAAATATACAGATAATTTCAAAAGCAAATATAGAAAATATATTTTACTTAATCTTAATTCTTGTTTTCTGATTTACAAACAAACAAACAAGCAAAAGGCATTTGTATTCCTATCTCTAGAAACATCCTTTTGTAGTTTTCCTTCAGGGAATTGTATGAGCTATAATCATATCACTGGGAACTAGCAAAAATCTCATTAAGGTTTGAGTCTTTGGTTGTTCTTTAACCTTGCAGTCTTCTAATAGGATCACTTGTTTACTTCTCTTTCTGCAGCTGTGAGTTCTGGACAGAGTTATGGTGACGTTATTTTTCAAAATATCCCCAAATCCTCATTCTAGGCCAGAATATCAAAATATTGTTCCATTGGGCATATATTTTACAGATTGCTCTTGACCTAATTATTTTATACCTTTCAATATCACTTGAATTGACCTTATGCTTTATACCCGAGAGAGAGAGAGAGAGAGAGAGAGAGAGAGAGAGAGAAGAGAGAGAGAGAGAGAGACTAACACACCTGGAGATACTGTTTAATATTTTAAAACAAATTTTAATGTCATCGGAAACAATGACATCAGCTCTTCACATTCTCCCTTTGTTTCCTCTTTTGGTAAAAATTACCTGTGCTATTTGCAGAAAGGAAAGTTAGACACCAACTGTGCTGCTTTTCCAGGGATAGGAATAAAATGCCCTGAACCATCTCTTCTCTCAGCCTTAATTTGGGGCATTAATTAGGGCTTGGCTGAGCACGGATTCACATCCTAAACTCCCCTCCCTGGGGCGCCTCTGAGACACTCGTGAGCCTTGGCTAATGTTAAGAGTGGTTCTTTGGGTAACAAGATAGGTGTAAACACATTATGTTGCCAAGACACCAGTTCCTCCAAATTAGGACATATTGCTACTGTCCAAATAATATGGCTTCCTGAGAACATCACTTGCAATTTTCTGTTCAAGTTTAAATACTTTCTGCACTCAGAGAGGTGTTTTTGTTTGTTTGTTTGCCTTCATTGAACTTAATCCCTGTAAATAGTTTAGCTTTGTTAGCAAGCATTGAATGCTTAATGGGACTAACTAGTATTGTAGAGACTATGTCATAGCACCTGGACAACACAGCAGAAGTGCTGACAAAACAGGTTGCTTTGCCTTTGGCTTTTCGCTCCACTGTTTACCTCTCAATGGAAAGACTGATAAAAACACTAGGAAAAAAATGAGGGGCTAAAACATTGCAACTGTGGTAACAGTTCCTTCATGCTAAAGAGTGAACTCTGTATTAAGTGACTCTTGTTGGAAAAAAAAAAATTACAAAACAATATATATTAGACATTAAAGCAAAAGAAACCCAAAAGCAAATGCTTTCATGCCTTACCCTGATAAACAGCCCTGTTATTTTATTTTAAGCAGCACTTAATCATAATTATTGTACAGGGAAAGAATTCTCCCCTAAAATCTGTTTCTGTGACATGTTTCTGCCAGGTTGGTGTTGGGAATTTTTTTCCTAGGTGTAAGCTTAAAATTCAATTTTCTCATTCTAAAACTGTTTTATAACTCAATAAAAACAGCCTCCCTACTCAATTTACTCAGATATGCAGTAGCTGAAGTAATCATGGTGAGTCAAAGCAATTTCTATGAAGGCACCCTATCTCCCATTACTCCCTCCCGCATTGATTTTCTGTGTGACAATGATGCAGTTCCCAAGACAGGTCACTACCATGTGTTCTCTCTCTCTCTCTATCCACTTTTCTATTCTAGGCATGTCTTTATCATCGTGTCCAAGACTCCAGGATGTTTTCCCTGATTTATTTAATCTCGTATGCCCCCAAAATATAATGTCTTTCAATATTTGTTAATGAAAAAATACAGCTAATGTTGAGGACTACTCAATGGCCATATAAAATATAAACCCATAAAATGTATTCATAATATCAAATCATTTGTTAGTAAACTAAGACTATATCTGGGCCATATTTCTGATGTCCTATCTTTTGGGCAATGCATTTGCTTAGTAGTGATTAATGTGGGAGTTGCTCTATTGTAGCTAATTCAACACAAACGTTTATCTTGTTATAAGACAAATGGTTGCAACATAAAAATTTGTAAAAAAGAGCACAATGTTTTTCATCTGATGATAAAAAGGACAAATGTAGAGATAAGAAGAAAAACAATATAAAATCATTCTTATATTTTTTTCTATTTTTTTTCTATTTGTATTTTTTTGAGAGAGGAAGGGAGAGGAAGAGAGAGATAGAAACATCAGTGATGAGAGAGAATCATGATCGGCTTCCTCCTGCATGCCCCACACTGGGGATCAACCCAGGCATGTGTCCTGACCGGGAATCAAACCATGACTTCCTAGTTCATAGTTTGACACTCAACCATTTAGCCACCCTAGATGAGCTTATAATTTTTTTTTCCTTAAAAAAGCATCAAAGAAGTTTTTTTTTTCCTTCCTTAACATAATCTTTAAGGATGTTCACCAATAGCCTTTCAATAAGGTAATTAAAAGAGTAGTAGATAGCTGCTGAAAGTGGCTGCCAGGTTTAAAATTACTTGAAATGCCTCCATGAAGACAGCAGCTGTCACTTCTGATCCAGTTAACATCTACCAGTGACTATGCTGCATATATAAGGGTACTGGAATGTGTTTATGTAGAGCAACACCGTTCCCAGGCTTATGACTAGTAACCAATATACCTTCAGCTTCCACATGGGTGTGATCCCTGATTATTCATATGAAAAGACTATTTGATATTCTCTCCATCATTGAAAATTAAAAACAAATACAGTCAAATGCTCTTTTCTAGTTTGTGAATAATACCAACACAGTAAAGCAAGACCTTCACGAAACAACTAGTATAAATTATTATACTTATAACTAGAGGCCCAGTGCATGAAATTTATGCACTCGGGGTGGGTGGGTGGGGGGGAGTCCTTCAGCCTGGCCTGCACCCTCTCGCAGTCTGGGAGCCCCGCAATTGATTGCCTCACAGAGGGAGGCCCCGCCCACTGCCACCAGCCGGATAGCCTGGGCCTCCCTCTTTGGGGCGATTGTGGAGCCCCGTGGCCGGTGGCCTGGGCCTCCCTCTGCAGGGCGATGGAGGGGTGATGGTGGGGCCCCCCAATCAATTGCATTGCACCCGCCTTGGCAGTGGCAGTCAGTTCTGGGTCACCACGGTACCCGCGACCAGGAGGGACCGAGAGGTCAGCAGTGCAGCCTACTTACCAGTCCCTGCCCACCCGAGCCTGCTGTGCACACAGCCTTGTGTTCAGTCGTCCGTTCGGTCATTTTGGACATTATGGACCCTGGCTCTTTATATATTAGGATTATTGTTTCAGTGAAGAGACTTGATTTCCCTTTAATAGTTTTGCTAAAATAATATGTACATGTGAGGTTAGGTTTATTTTTAAATATATATATATTTTGATTTTTTACAGAGAGGAAGATAGAAGGATAGAGAGTTAGAAACATCGATGAGAGAGAGAGACATCAATCAGCTGCCTTCTACACACTCCCTACTGGGTATGTGCCTACAACCAGGGTATGTGCCTACAACCAAGGTACATGCCCTTGACTGGAATCGAACCTGGGACCCTTGAGTCCGCAGGCGGATGCTCTATCCACTGAGCCAAACCAGTTAGGGCTGAGGTTAGGTTTAGAATAGTTTAAATTTCTGCAAATATTTCTATTCATGCCTTGGCATATATTAATCTAAGCCATAGGAAACTGCATTTTTATTGACTAAAAATTGTCAAATATTGGCAATTTCATATAGCTCAACCTAATAGTAGGCTTAGTTTTAGAAGGCACTTATCTGTTGAATAAGAAAATAAATAATTCTTATTACTGAACGAAGCTTAAGAACAAATTTACACAAGGGGAATGCAATTTTCCAACTTGTAATCTTGCCAGGGTTGCCATTCTCCTTTGCAGAATGAGTATCATAAGATTTTTACTACACACAATTAGAATTTAAATTGTATGTCTTACGTGGTTCCCAGGTAGCAGAATCTAGCAAAGTCATTCATTTTCGTATTGCCCATGAAAATATTTGGCTCCAGTTGGTCTGCCACAGTACATATTAGTACACAGCCTCAGGCTAGAATGCTTTATAGTAGATTTTTCTCCAGTTTTCATTTCATAGCAGGGAACCAAGTAAAGCAGCTCCTGATATCTTTTTAAGTTTACTTGTAAAGTATAATCACAACCATTCTACTCCTGGGTTACTTGTCTCAAGGATTTTTGATGATAGTTCTAGTGTTCTAAGAGTTTCCCTAAAGATCAGAAGCTTATTTTAATAGCTGCAAGATCCTTTGTTGTATTTTCGAGTATACTTCTGCAATAAAGATACTGGGACATTATCTTTCCTGTGTGAGATTGATTAACTGACACCCTCAGGATTTCCTCAGTAGAGATGTTGGGTAGCACTTAATTATCCTCACAGTGTCAAGCAGCCCTTGAGAGCAGTGGTAAATACACATCTAGAAGATGTAGGATTGGACCTAAGGGGTTCAGTTTATGAAGTGAAATGATTATAAGATTTGCCATTAGAAGATCTGAACTGGACCTGGACTAGAGATTTATTTTGAACATCTACCATTATGTGACCACAGGCAAGTTATATAACCTCAGTCTGTAAAATGATAAATGTGTCGGCTTCAAGTGCCTCCAAAACTTTGGTGACGATCAGATAAAAGAGTGTAGGAATGTGATTTGTCATTGATGAGACAAATAGTACACAATATGGTTATCCCCAATGTTATCTATAACAATCACAATACTTAACCCACTAATCCTCTTCATTTCCATAAGATTTGCATCTTCACAGAAAGGCTGTGTCCCTACTCTAATGTGGGGGGCGAGGGGAAATGATAAAACAACTTCAAATCTTGCATGACCTGCTATTCCATCATGGGATGTTTGCTCAGGATTTCAGATTTGATTTTAAAAGTCACGAACAAAGTGAGTTGGGTTGCCCAGCCGATTTTCCAGAAAACCCCAGACATAGCAGAAAACTGTGTCCTTGTTCCTTTCTGGTATTCAGAGGACACACTGGATTTAAACAACAGCTCCAAAAATTACTGCTTGTGGACCTCTGGACAAGTTATTTGACCTCTTTCCCTCAACTGTAAAATGAGACAAGTATTTATAGATATAAATTTATACTTGTAAACTCTTTGGCAGTGCCTGCCACAAAACGGGTGTGCAATAAATGTTAGTTTTGGTTACTATTACCTTCCTGGCCCCGGGTTAACCCATAACTTTCATCTGTTCCTTTTGGCCCTTTAAACATCAGCAAGCTCATGGTTTTTTGCTTTGCTTATTCCTTCAGTCCTGTCTAGTCACCCTAACCTCCCCTAGGGTTGACCCCACAAAACACCATGACATGGCTTTGCCACTTCATGTGCCCCAAATCTCAATTCAGGCAAAGCCACCTCAATCATCCTGCAATAAGGGTGGACTTAGCCAATGCTAGCTATTGAACAAGAGAATTTGCTATCATATTACGTAGCCCATAAGGACGCATTGCCATGAGTGACCTAATTGGTTCTTCATTGCCATATGGGGAATGTATTATATAGTTTACTTGTTGTTCACGCCCCATGGCTAATCAGTGGCAGAGCTATATTTGAACACCCTACAAGACAGCAAGCTGTGCCTCTGGCCTTCTACCACAACTTTTTGCTCCGTACCCAGCTCTACAGAAGCTTACCCTGTGTTTTAGTTTAGTACATTTGGGTAGATCTTATTCTACAACATGGAGATAACAGGTCTTACATACTAATGCCATCTCCTTAAGATCCCCTTCTCCTTTGGTTTCTGTGGCCTGCATGATTTTTTCAGCAATGCTGCATTAATTTAACAAGGATTTATTGATACTTTCGAGACACAATATTGTTGGGTGGAATATATAAACTGGTCAACAGAAATCCTCTTAATTTTATCTTTATTTTATTATAAAGGGGCATTTTCAAATACAGAGTTTAAATGAATCATGGGTTTGATGTGTGTGTGTGTGTGTGTGTGTGTGTGTGTGTGTGTGTGTATGTGTGTGATTCCAAAATACATCAAGTGTTCTGTGTATTTCAACTGGAGTTAAGCATTCTGTTTTCTGGAGGATGCCAGGTGAACTTCCTTGTAATGAGGCACTTCATGCTGTTGTTCCTGGTATTCACTGGCCCCATGTTGGTCAATGCAAGAATTATTTTCAGAGAAAGGATGCCTGAAACCCCAAATAATTATTTCCCTCACTCTCTTTTCAAAATGGATACAAATTAGTGCTACCCTGCTGCTTCTCTGCAGAGGAGCAACTCCACAGGTAATTGAGAAATGCTAGTTCCTCATTTCCATTCCCACATTTCCACATAAACTCACACAGGCAATCATGCTATGCCCTTAACAACATTACATCAAAGAAGGATCTCAGGAACATTTATTAATTCAGTGTTGGGTTTATTTCTCCATGCTCCAGTATTTTCAATTCTAAGGATCACCATAATGCCAGGTGATAAAAAGAGGAAGAAAAAATCCTGTCTCTCTCTATAAAAACCTGTCACATAGGAAATCAAAATAATATCAAAGCTCTATGTAAAATTTAGAGAAAAAAGGGTGTCTTCAAGAATTAATGATGGGTTCTCCAGGGAATTTGATATAAGCCTGCCATGTTTCAGAAGCAGAATCAAAGTGAATTTAGGTTCTATTTGAGTGGCAGTCAAAGAGAATGGGAGGGATTGTGGGAAGAAGGAAAGGAAATCATATGTAAATAACTTAAAGGTCTCTCTGCAGCAAAAATTACTATGGCAATCATGAATGCTTAGTTTAGTAGTCTAGTGATAATCCAAAGAAATTAAACGTAATAATCCCAGTCACAGAAAGGGGAGAATCTCATATAACAGAAAAACAAAACAAAACATTTATTACAATTTTAATTCCAGGACCCTTAAAACAGTGCCACTAATACAGCCCCCTTGTTAACATTATTAAAGTCACTTCTTCATACCATTGATAACCTAGTTAAAGCTCAACGTTTATTTATTCAACTAAACCCACTCAGATATTCAGTTCACCAAAGCCAATCATGTTTCTTGACAGAAAAATGCTAGTCTCATTTTTTCAGTTGGAAGTAGTTGGAATGACTGATACTCTTTCTCTTAATAACTGATGACCTGGTCCTCTCCAAAGTTTGCGAAGGCTGAAAATATCTGAACAATAAGCTGAAAGTAGAGACATGAAAATCCCCAGGAGTACTTGTTTAAAACATACATTTGGGCCCTGACCAGTTTGGCTTGGTGGATAGAGCGTTGGCCTGCGGACTTAAGGGTCCCAGGTTCGATTCTGGTCAAGGGCATGTACCTTGGTTGCAGGCACATCCCTAGTGGGAGGTGTGTAGGAGGCAGCTGATCGATGTTTCTAACTAACTATCCCTCTCCCTTCCTCTCTGTAAAAAATCAATAAAATATATATATATATTTTAAAATCATATATTCGTCTTTCTGAGCCTTTCCCAATTCTACTAAATTAAAAGCCCTGTTCCCAGGAATAGCTATCTCTCAAAGGCCCCCTGTGATTTCTAAGTTTGGGAGGAACCACTACTGCAAGCATAGTTTTCAGTGGTGCCCCCAAGTGGCAGTTCTTGTCAGCAGTTCTCCCAGCAACTGCTTTCTGTCGAGGCAGCAATTGGGCTGATGGAAGCCCAGATGGAGTTGGCTCCTTGCAGCACAGCTAGAGAGGGATGTCTATGTAGCTCAGTGATTCCCAACATGGGGCACACGCCCCACAGGGGGCCAATTTGATTTTTAAGAGGGGCAATTCGAAAATGAGTTAACAGTGAATATTTTGCATTTCTTATGGTTCTAGGGGCCTCATATGCAGTATATAAATATATATTGTCACATATTTATGTATTTCAGTTCTCTATTATATGTTTTGAAACTTTATTTGCTACTTTTTCATATCACTTCATATTATTATTATTTTTTTCACAATTTCTTAGTGATTTCTTCCTCAGTACTTCAACTGTCCTTTCGTTCTTTTATTTTTCTCTTTCATGGATGCCATGTTCTTTGGAAGCTTGTTTAGACCAAGTTAATGGCCTTTTAGGCTTCCTCCATGTGAATAGGAGTTCACTTTTTGAATAATAAGAATGATATGTCACCGGGTGGGGGGGGGGGGAAGGACATCAGGATTTTAGAGATGCTTAGGTGGGGCATAGCCAAAAAAAGGTTGGGAACCACTGATGTATCTGTTCCACCAAAGTGATGGAGGCCCCCTGCAGTCTGTTGCTTCACACCCTGTAATTCCTATTTGGGATCTCAGAATCATCCTCCAAGAGCAAGGCAAGGCAGAGTCCCAGTTGAGCCCTCTCTTGCCAGTAATGATAGAAAATTGCCTTTCGGAAATGAACGTCTTCCTTGAAGGCTTCGGCTCAAAGCCTCCTTCTGTCTACAGGCTGGATGACACAGATTGGCCATGCTTTCATCCCTGCATTGCCCTCCGTTCCCCCTCCTTTGCCAGGCGGGCACTGAGACTTGATCATAGCTCTGTGTGACCATCTCTTTTTCCCTTGAGTGCAAGTCCAGGATGCTGGACTGCAGGAGTAACCTTTCCTGGAAGAAGCTGAACCTAGTTATCTAGGGGCTAGGGTACTGCCTCAAAACACCTTCTGGCATATCTACACAATGAACATTTATTGATCCCTACAGGCAATGTGGGGTGGAGGGCAGAGAAGGTACCAAGCCAGAGAGTGACTGGGAATATAATTCTCCGGTAACAATAACATTGGCTGAGAATATGAATATGGGTTTTCTGATAATGTGAATGTAAAAATGATACTAGCTTCAGGTATATGGCTTACTGAGGAGAGAATACCAGATATGAATATCAACAGAGATGTACATAGCAGGTAGGACAAAAGGAGCCAGGCCAGAAAGATAAATTAGGGAAATATAATGAGAGTCCAAGTCACTTAGCTAAGGTTTGGGTATTTGAGAGGAAAATAAAAATAATAATAACAATAATAATAATAGTAACTACACAATAGTTATTACCGTATTTTCTGGAATATAAGAGGACTTTTTAACCCAGGAAAATCTTCTATATGCCCAGTCATCTTATACGCCAGAAAATACGGCATTTCAGTAATAACAAAAATAATTAATGCTTACAGAGCACTTACTGTATATGCCAGCACTACTCTAATGCTTTAAATATAATCTATTCAATCTTTTGACAATCATATAAAGTAAGAACTATTATTCCATTCCTAATTTATAGGAGACAAAACTGAGGCACAGAGATGGCTCAAAATCACACAGCTGGTAACAGGTAACACCATGGTTTGAAACTGTGGCTTAAATCCAATGAATAAATCTAGAATCTTAACCACAGGATAAAAGATGCACAGAGAAGTAGAATGCTTTCCCAAATTCAGCATATATTAAATACTAGAGGCCTGGTGCACAAAATTCGTGCACTGGGGGAGGGGGGGTCCCTCAGCCTGGCCTGCACCCTCTTCCAGTCCAGGAGCCCTCAGGGGATGTCCGACTGACAGCTTAGGCCTGCTCCCCACAGGGGAGCTGACAGGTAAACATCCTTAGTGCTGCTATGGAGGCAAGAGAGGCTCCTGCCACTGCTGCTGCATTTGCCAGCCATGAGCCTGGCTTCTGGCTGAGAGGCACTCCCCCTGTGGGAGCACACTGACCACCAGGGGTCAGCTCCTGCACTGAGCGTCTGCCCCTGGAGGTCAGTGCACATCATAGTGACCAGTCATTTCACAGTTTGGTCAATTTGCATATTAGCCTTTTATTATATAGGATGTGATAAGCAAAGCCTGACCAAAGAAAAGAAACCCACCTTAGCCCTGTGGTGACAGCAAAAAACAAAACAAAACAAAAAAACATAAAAAATATTTCCTTCTTTTAGGTCCTCTGTGTGAATTTTACTCCTTTCCAAATTCACCTCTTTTGTCCCCATCTTCAGACCAGAGCATACACAGAACTAAGACTTCCTTTAAGGTCTCAGTCTTTCTTTAATCATTAGCAATCCTCATTGTCAGAAAAGTCTTTTTATATGTAAAATTAATCATTGACTTTCCAACTTACACCCATTTCCTCCTATCTGATCTTTATTGGAGATGGAAGATATATACTAGATGAAAGTAGTTAAAATTCTAATCACCCTGGGTTTTTCCTTTTTATTTAATAACTCATTTAATGTACTTCTATGAAATCCTATTTTAAAATACCCCTGACATTAATTACATATATATTGAAGTCTTCCTGACAAGCCTGTTTGGCCATCTTAAATATAGTTATGGTGAGTTTTTTCATCTTACCTCTCCATTTTCTAAGGGGTGTATCTTGGAATAAAATGAGGTGCAGATGACCTCATCGTCTTTGGAGTATGATGGCGGTCCAGTGCGGGGGTAAATATTGTAGAGGGTCATGCACTCCGTATCCGTCACTGCATGATACTGCCAGGGCTTGTATTCAATATCATCAAGTGAGCGTTCCAAGATCCAGTTTCCAGGCCGAGGCGAGTTAGCTGCTTTCACAATCACGTACGCAATCTGGAACACCTGGGGAAGGGTGAAAATGGTGTGTAACTGAATTCCAAAGTATTCTCACATTTTATAAATCAAATAGGAGGCTTAATGCTACAGTGGATTTTATTTCAGATTTTATTCTATAACCCTTTATGTTCTGTGAAATGATATTACTGTTATCTGTTCATATTTAATACCTTCTTGCAAAGATGGGATGTTTCATTTTGACAGCCATGCCTTTAAAAGAAATGAATGAAGCTCGGATTTTAGCTCTCTCACAACTCATTGGCATCATGTCACCCGATTGTTAAAGTTCCATTATAATCATGATTACCTAAAGCATTCATTACATACCAATTTACTCATCTTGCTGTGTTATCGAGTATAAAGTATGAGTTAGAAATTCCATGTGTGAATGATAGTGCTTGATATTTTAAAAGATATGCTTATTTATATTACCTAATCCTCCAAAAGTACCCTTTAGATGGAGTTAGTGTGGGGCAGTAAAACCAACACAGAGGTAAATGTAGAGGGGAATGTGGCAATCCTCTATTTTCAAATCTACATCAAATTTGAAGATGTAAAAAAAAAAAAAATACCTTGGATGTTTTGTGAGAGTGCATATGTGTGCATTCACCAGTTCAGTCCCAAAGTCTAAAAGGATCATGTGCAAACATTGAGTCACATTTATGTGCAATGCTTTGGGTAGAAAGATATATACAAACTAATTTAATTTACAGTCCCATCACCCATGGGTTGGTAAAATTATAATAATGAGACATATGAAGAATATACTACTAATAAAGCAACAATATATGTTTATGCTCTGAGATATGGAAAACTTAACAGCTCTGAGCTTTAAGGGACTGAGGTCACTGGGAAGGTACAACTGGGAAGGTGGACCCGCTGTGATTAAAGGTTCCACTGAGCTGCAGAGGAAATCCTGCAATAAATGTTCTAGAAATAAACTTGATCTGCTTCAGTTTTGACATGAGACCTTAATGAATATATAAACAGTCTTTACGGTAAACTCTAAGGGACTGAATTTAAAAATATGTAAGGTTGGTACAGAGGGGCAATAGGAGTGGGTCTGATGCAGGTCTTTTGAAATGGTCTGAGGTCTTCTGAGATCTTTACTAGAAGGTGGGAACACTTATGTGTAGTGAGGAAAAATCCACCAGCCATCAAATTACTGAAAGGAGGCTGGTATTTGCTTCTTTTCTAGGCACAGTTGTCAAAAAACCAGTGGTAAACATACTGAAATATTTCTGAATTTGCTGGTGAATTGCTGCAGCCCAAGCCTCCCAAATGCCTCCTGTCCCCTGAGACCAGCTGGTTAACATCAGCATAGCAAAAATCAGCTAAGACATCTCTTCTGATTGGTCTGTACTTTGTTCTGTTTTAAATTTTTTAGTATATATTTTTATTGATTTCAGAGAGGAAGGGAGAGGGAGAGATAGAAACATCAATGATGACAGAGAATCATTGATTGGCTGCCTCTTGCACGCCTCCCCCACTGGGGATCAATCCCACCTAGGCATATGCCCTTTACTGGAATGGAACCTGGGACCCTACAGTCTGCAGGCTGACACTCTATCCACTGAACCAAACCAGCTAGGTCTGTTTTGTTTTATTAAATACTAGAGGCCCAGTGCACGAAATTCATGCACTCAGGAGCGGGGGGGGGGGGGGGGCGGTCCCTCAGCTTGGCCTGTACCCTCTCGCAGTCCAGGATCCCTTAGGAGATGTCCAACTGACAGCTTAGGCCCACTCCCTATGGGCCTAAGCTGTCAGTTGGACATCCTTAGCACTGCCGTGGTGGTGGGAGAGGCTCCCGCCACTGCCACTGCGCTCACCAGCTGTGAGACTGGCTCAGGGCTTCTGGCGTTGAGCATCTGCCCCCTGGTGGTCAGTGCACATCATAGCGGCCAGTCATTCCATCATTGAGTCAATTTGCATATTACCCTTTTATTATACAGGATCTCTACAAGTGGGAAATATTATGAATCTATATTTACAAGGTATACAGATAAATATAATTGCAGATAGACACACATACCTATGTTTGTGCATATAAGTACTTAAATGCACTTAGACTTTTGGGGAAAAATATACCTGATATATTAAGGTTGTTACCTATGGGGTTTGAGAATAAGGAGTCAAAGAGAGAAGGAAAGGAGCTTTTATTCTTCATCCAATATCCTGCTGTATTTATTTATTAAAAATAAACCTCTTAGCTCTTAATAACACTACTTTAAAAATTAAGAAAACATAAAAGCAAATAAATATCAGAAAAAGGATAAGAATAGGGCAAATATGGAAAATACTTCATCAGCCATTATCCAAAATATTTGCTGTTTCTGCTTTTTTAAGGTGTTATTCATAAGGAAATATTTTAGATATTCCATATTCAACAACTCATTCACATGACATTTCTTCATAAAGAAATTCACTGAAGAACATACCTATTGATTAATCTGACAGAACACAGAGAGATGTCTCTATTATAAATATAACACTCTGGTCCTAATTTCTGGCAGTATTTGTGACAACATTACTAAAATGATAAAGAATACAAATAACTGAAGGGCTCCTAAAGGGCATAGATGCCACAATCCTTATTATAATTTGTTTGACACTGTGGGTAGTCAATATTTATTAGATTTAATTGAATAATCAAAATCACTATAATAGGCTTCCTTCTTACTTCTATTAGCATAACACCGTATGTGTGTGTGTGTGTGTGTGTGTGTGTGTGTGTGTGTGTGCGCCTGTTTGTTTGAGCTCCAATTCCAGTCAGCACTAGCCTGTTTTGTCACTTGTGGGAAATAAGACATATATAGTGTTTGTCCTATTATGCCTCTGTGAACTGAAAAAATTACTTAAACCCTTTTATCCTTTATTTTATCCAAATGTGTGTTTTCCAAAGTCAAAACCCTGGAAGAGATACTGAGATAATGAATACAAAACACTGCGTGTTCTCTGGAAAAATAGAGTCTACATAAATATTTCATATTAGTACCTTTCCTTATGGAAAAATAAATTGTAGAGATTTTTTTAAAAAATAAAAATATAGCAAAGCATAATTAGAGGTCATATGTACGCAATAAGAGAAATAAAGATACACTGAGGTTATGGCTAAAGAATTTTGTTTAGAAAGCAGGTCAGCAAGCCAGTATAAGAGGCCAAATTCTCTTGAGTTAGAATGTGGATATATATATGACTTAGGAATTTCTGTGTAGGCTCTGGAATAATAGATAAAATCCATGAAATAAAGTCATACTAGAAACCCCACAGACTCCTTCTGTAATTCAATATAATGGTCAGCATTAAGTGACATGAAAAAGCAACCACTGCCTTAGAGAACATTAGAAGAGGCCCACTTCAAAACAATATCCCTCTTTCATTTATTTTCTATGGATTCTTTCAAATTCCATGCAAAATTAATTAAACTAATTGGCATGTATTATTTTGAATAAACTATTAAAAATGTGGTAGACAGCATTATTGAAAATCACAATGAATAGAAGTATTCTTTGAAGATGTCAGGGAATGGCTGTGAAAGTTTTAACAGTGATTTTCTAAGTATTCCAATTTTAATGACCCTAATAGGATAATTCTCTTTAGGTACCTATGCTACTTTTATTAACTATGTCTTCTGTTTTCAGCATAAAAACTCTTCAAAATCAGTAGTTATGAAGTCATATTTCCAGATGAATAAAACCCTAATCAGTATGGGGTGCAACAAGGAAAGAAAAAAAAAACTCATTATGCGAAGTACAAAAATGTAACAGCTAGGTTTGATGGACCTTAGATATCAACCTATAATTCCCCAATATTTCTCTGTTGGAAGGCACTTTTTACAAACCTGATGCATGAAGAAAATAGTCCAAAATAAGTTTGACATTTTATACATAACCAAGTGAATTTACTTTGGAAATAAGTTTGACATTTTATACATAACCAAGTGAATTTACTTTGGAAATAAGTTTGACATTTTATACATAACCAAGTGAATTTTCTATTTCATAATCCATTCGTATGTCACCTAACAAAATATTATGTAATTACTTCACTGATACAGGACTGAATTAGATGCTCCTGCTATACTAAGCAGTATATTAATAACTTAATCTCTTTTAGGGTGGAATTGGAGAACAGAGTCTTTCTAAAGAATCCTTCAGTCCCAAAGTAGCAAGTTACATACAATGACCATCATATAGAGTGATGCTTTCCAATGTTTTTTACATCATGGCACAGTGTGAAATATTGGCACAGTGCTGGGGTAAAAGGAGGAGACCTCATAGCCCTGAGTGAGCATCCTGGAGGCTTTGGCCAGTCTGCTTCCCAGGGGCGGAATATCTTAGCTCACCTATAACCAATTGGTTCTCATACCCAGAACCAATTTCTCTCACATGTATTGTTGGATCTAGATTTTTTTTTTTAATCCTCTGCTGTGACTCTAAGGAACCCACTTTATCCTAATTTCTTTGTCCTTAGAAGAATTGCAGATCTAGAAAAATGTTACCAAAATAGATTGTGATTTAGAGATTTTACTGAAGCTTTTTGAGTGTCACTCGCATACAGTTAAGAGAGCAGGCCAAAATAGGACTCCTTAATGATGTAACAAAGCCATGGAATCTCTTTCCTATAGGCTGATCTAAAAAAAAAAAACCATGAGAATATTGATGAAGGCCACTCTATATGGAAAATGACACTTCATCCTTCACATAAGACTTGAATTATCTCTTCTATTTCTTCTTTCCTAATCTCTCAAAGACTATGTGACCATCTAATTTTGCCCACTGTTGAGCTCTGCCTCCTTCCCCACATGGTTGGCTGCTGTGAATTTCCTATATCAAGTCCACATAACAAAACTGCTTCATTTTGAAAGAGGCTTGGCAATATTCTAGCACCTGTTCTTGCCCATAATATGAATTTTAACATTTTCATGTGTTGTCATGCCATCTCTAATATGCTTTGAAAACTCATCTGTATTCCTAGTTCTAAAAGTGCGTTTATCAAATTCTCATATTTATCCATAAGGGTAAAATTGGCTTTGGGAAAGTAAAGAGAGTTATACAATATCAGAACCAGAAAGGATCCTAGAAATTTTAGTTTTCAAGCCCAGTATCCATTGGAATAATCAAGGGAGCTTTATAGAAATGTGTGTAAACCTCTGTGTTTGAGTTGATGGAAGTAATTCATGTTATCTGTTCTTTTACCTGAGACTTCGCAAGAGAGAATAAAGAAATAAAGTAGAAACCACTAACAAAGAGAAGAGGATGAGGAGAGTTCAGCATTTTTTTCTAGAAGGTCCATGGGAGTTGGCTAATGAGGAAGGGCAGTGGTCATGGCCTAACAAGTACTCAAAGTAGCCATTGCCTGGGGGGAGTCCAGTAGGACCTCACAGCAGCAGGTCTGACCAGAAGCAGGGCTGAGAAGTGGGCTGAATGTAGGCAAGCTCTTCCTCCCAGCAAACATTTCTGAGCAATGGCTCATTATAATCTTAAATGGCTCATTAGAATTCTAAATGGCTCATTATAACATTAAAAATTCTTTGAAGAGATCATTGTACAGATTTTAATAATACTATTTTGGAAGCTAAGTTTACATCAAACTCCAAAATAGCAAGTGTTTAAATGAGAATCTAAATTTTAAAAAATAACCTGGAAATACATCCAATTATTACTTTCTGGATGAGTTTCATGGCCCTTTGTAAATTTACACTTACTTCAAAAAACATAGAATAATGTAATGGGGAATCCAGAAACACAGTTTCTTCCAGACAAGTCCATATGCAATCATTTCACATACTGAAATGATCTGTATTTGTCACCCAGGTATAACATGTGGTCCATTTATTCCCCACCCCTACAACTGCTGAGTGTAAACTTAATAAGTTGCAGGTAAGCAAATGAGATATTCCACCACAGGGTAAGTGATTCCCATGTTGCCAGAGAAACAGAAACATGTGAAGTTTATACATTTGAAAATGAATTACTCTACCACTCTAGAATTTCTAAGAAACAATAATCTAACTGGATGACTAATGATAATGCTTGGAAGATAAAATGTTCAATTATTTGGTGAAATTATATTTTTAAGTGTTTTAATCATTGCCTTACTACTCATGGGAAAGTATTTGAAGGATTTCTCTGCTTTATTCTACTAGAAAAAAAAATCTCAACTTCTATTTCTGAAAAATATCATTAATTTTCAGCTCTCCTAAGTTAATATATAGATATAAAGCCATTTCATTTTCCATTAAAAATATTAGTTTTTCTCCCTAGAGCTGGACAAGTTGATTATAAAGTTGATTTGGAAGAATTAATAAGCAAGAATAGCCAAGAAAATCTGAGATGGAAGAGAAATGAGCGGAGGGTTCTATTGGTAAATAAAAACAGCAATATGGAGAGAGTTGCGGTTCTATAGGATGCCACTGTTTACAATGAAGGGGACCTCTCAAATGATGGTCCTATGGCCACTAACATCTCCAAAAGAGAGACACCTGGACATTTTCTGCAGGGTAATGGGACCACACAGCATCACCTATAAAGCAGCTGTGCCAAATCAGAGCAAGTCTCCTAAATGAAACTATCATTTACACAAAATACAGTAGTAGAGGATACACCACAGGGATTTAAAATTCAGAATGTGAAAAGCTCTATTGGACAAACAATAGGGTTTCTTTAAAAAACAAATTGCAAGAAAGTAATGAGATTATATATTAAGAGTGATTTAAGAGCTATATCAAATAAATGCAATATATGACTTCAGGAGCATCCTGATTCAATCAACCATTAAAATATTTGGAAAACTATGAAACAATTTAGAAGTGAATGGGATGAATTTGAATATTTTCTGTGTACTAAAGAAGTAGTAGTAATAGTATTAATTTTTAGGTGTGACAATGATTTTGTTTACAGAAGAGTCATATCCTTCAGAGATACATACTGAAATATTTAAAGAGAAAGGGGTATATATGGAATTTGCTTGCAAATTATCTGGAGGTGTGGATAAGTATAGAATCGATACAAGAAGGTTCATGAGTTAATTCGTACAGGTGGACGTTGGGTACATCTGAATATATGGTACTCTCTATACCATATGTATGTTGTGAAATTTTCATAATCAGAATAACAAGATCATTAATACATCTCATTTAAATAAACAAATAAATCTCTTTGATATAATGATTTTACCACTACTGGTAATTTAATGCTTGCTCTTCAAAACATTTAATGCCTTTTCTTTACTATCTTGGTAAATGATTTACTCTGCTTAATACTGTGACCACACTGCATTTTGAGCTGAAGAAATAGGTCTCAATAATTCTTTCAAATTAACTATAAAATCTTAAGGGCATTGCTGGCCCAGAAGGTTTCAAAATTTTAGTTCAGTCTTAAGAAAACTAGTAATACAAGTGAATAGAATCCAAATTGGTATGAATAAAGTCCTCCCTGAGCTTATTAATGCATTTAGTCCTCCATGCTTCATTAAGCGACTATCATTTTTAACAATGTTAGCTGTAGGTAAAACTCAGACAAGCATTTTCCATCTCTTTAGCATTGCCCTTGACATCTATTCTCGCCTCACCTATTTCTCTCTCATTTGAAACAATCTACGGTTCAAAAGATTGGCCTGCCTTCTGTGAACAAGCCATTGGCACAGCACGGCTTTCACACCAGCTACTGGTAAAAGAGCAGGTAGGCTGAGTCCCCCATAGAACATGACAGTCCTTTCAATGAAGCCATCACAGAGCACAATATTGGTGTGAATCACAGACAATCAGAAATGTGACAGTTTAAAGCTTGCCTTGTGAAATGTATTCACCCTGGAGAAATACCTGGCATTGCCTTTGTTTTTGTGCTTCTATAGTTACCAGGGTAAGAACCTACGTGTTCTCCAATTTATGACATTGCAGACATGAATGAATCACTCTAGTTCAAAGCATTTGGGGAATAATAGCAAAGATTTGTGGTGATGGGAAGAGTCAGACATATAATGTTAACAGTGCAGAATAGCAAATCAAAGACAGAATGAAACTTTGTGATCTTGGTTCATGAATTCTTTCAACAGATTAGAGTCACTTAACATTTATTCAATTTTAGCTACTACAAATGAAATAGCATCAGCTATTTCCATGTTTATATATTGCCCCACTTTCTTGTCCTTCTCTAGGGACATTCTTAAAAATAGTTTGTACCCACTATTGTCTATTACTTTACCACCCCTGTAGCCCACACACCACACACCACCCTAATTGCTTTCAGAATTACAAGCAACATGGTTGGAAAATTCATATTTTTACATCCATCTCCATCTTCTTTGAAGTCTCTACAGCCTTTGACTATGCTGCTCCCCCCTTTTCTGAAACTTTAATTACCTTTGAAAAATTGTATTTATTTATAATTCAGGGATTTTTTTAAAAAAAGTAAAACATGTTTTCTTAATACAGCTTTTGCCTAAAATGGAAAATAAACAATGGCAGAGGAAGGTGTGAAAACAGCAGGAGTATTCAGAAGATAGCACTATCTGAATTCCTCCCCAAGGCCGGCTCTGGTCCTTCATAACTCAAGTTTCCCAAACAAAGGTGTGTTCAATGTTTTATTTCCTGGTAATCTTTTCCATACGGAAATAAACATTTTATTTAGTGCCTAGTTTTAACCAGGCAGTTCAGCATTTAGAGGTTTATTTCTGCAAACAAAAATTATGACATAAGTAGGAACTGATTAGAAAGTTGAAATGACAGAGGGTAGGTGTGGCAGAAAGAATAATGGCCCCTCTAGGATTAAGATCAGATCTTAATCCTTGGAACCTATGAATATGCTACCTTTTATGGCAAAGGGGACTGCAGATATGATTTAGTTAAAGACCTTGAGATAGGAAGATAATGCTGGATGATGCCAATGTAAACAGAAACATAGAAGAGGGAAGCAAAAGAGAATGTCAGAGTGATGGAACATGAGAAGTACATTTTTGGCTTTGAAGATGGAAGAAGGGGCTATGAGCCAAGGATTGCAGGCAGCCTGTAGAAGCTAAAAAAATCAAGGAAATGAATTCTACAACCTACAGAGGGACTACAACCATATCCACACCTGAATTTTAGCCCAGTAAGAATTCTAACCTATTAAGCTGTAAGATAATAAATTTGTGTGTTTTTTTAAGCCACTAAATTTTTGGTAATCTGTTATGGCTACAATGGAACATAATACACAAGGTACCTTGTTCCACTTCACATGACTAGTGAATTAGAGAGCATTATAAGATCCAGTTTTGTCTAATTTTGCTTTTTGCATAATAATTCCTTTTGTGTCTATGAATATTTCAACAAACTTCTTTATACAGTTACTAAAGGCCCGGTGCATGCAATTTGTGTACTGGGGGGAAGGGAGGGGATTTGTCCCTCAGCCCAGCCTGTACCCTCTCCAATCTGGGACCCCTCAGGGGATGTCTGACTGCCGGTTTAGGCCCGATCCCACATCCCACAGGACCTAAACCAGCAGTCGGACATCCCTCTCACAATCTGGCACTGCTGGCTCCTAACCGCTCTCCTGCCTGCCTGCCTGCCTAATTGCCCCTAACTGCTTCTGCCTGCCAGCCTGATCACCCCCTAACCACTCCCCTGCCAGCCTGATTAACAACTAACTGCTCCCCTGCTGGCCCGATCGCCCCCAACTGCCCTCCCCGGCTGGCCTGGTCACCCCCAACTGCCCTCCCCTGCTGGCCTGATGGCCCTCAACTGCCCTTCCCTGCCGGCCTGGTCACCCCCAATCCCAATTGCCCTCCCCTGCAAACCTAGTCACCCCCAACTGTCCTCCCCTGCAAGCCTGGTCTCCCCCAACTGCCCTCCCCTGCTGGCCTGATGGCCCCCCAACTGCCCTCCCTTGCTGGGCTGGTTGCTCCCAATGGCCCTCCCCTGCCGGCCTGATCTCGCCCCCAACTGCCCTCCTCTGCTGGCCAATTTGGTTCTGATTGGTCTGTTTCTATGTCAGTCAGTGTCAAAAGCTCTGCCTCCTAGGCAGCCATTGGCTTCTCACAGTTGACCCAGATTTGGTTCTGATTGGTCAGTTTCTATGCCAGTCATCGTCTCTGGGCCTATCAACAGGGCCTGATCAGAAAGGCGGAGCTGATCAGCAGCCCTGGTAGAGGCCTAGAGAGAAATGGAGGTGCAGCTGCTGACCAAGCCCAGAAAGAAAGAGAGAGGTAAGTGCTGATCAACAGCTGCCACAGAGGCTACAGATCAGACCCTGCTTCTCTCTTCAGGCCTCTCTCTGGGCCTGATTTGCATCCCCCTCAGCAGTCAGTGCTGGGTCACTGTGCCTGCAGCCATAGCAGTCAGTGCTGGGTCGCCATGGCACCCAGCACTGACATCAGGACTGACTTCTAGTTGTTTGAGCCTCCCGGTCATTGAGGATGTGACAGACCCAGGGTTTTTATATATTAGGATTTCGCACATCTTAATTTCTAACCTAATCACATTCTTATATACCATTTTACATTGCAAACTAACAACTGAACATCTCTTATGACAATTTAATTTTGCTTTTTAAAGAAGCAATTCTGCCTGTTTTACCATCAAATTAGTTATAAGTTGCTAGCAGTAGAAAATATAGAATATTCTATAAACATCTTTTAATGTCTTAACACATAATAGATTCTCAATTAATATTTTTAAAATTTAATTGGATAGGTGATACAAAATAGAATGCCAACTCAGAAATGACTTAAGAAACCTCAAGGTGATTTCTATGCATGTTCTGTGCACCAAAGAGTTGGTTCCAACTCCTGGCAACCCTGTGAATAAGTGACATCCACAATGACCTGTCCTCAACAGCTCAGCTTAGCCCCTGTAGACTCATGTCTATCACTTCTTTTACCGAGTCAATCTATCTCCATGAGGTGTTCTACAAGTACCTAAAGGATGAACCTACCTAACCACCATACAACATTAATAAGTACAGATGACACATGCCTCATCATAGACAGAGGGGAAATTCTACTGAGCTAACAATCCTAAATATGTCTAAATCACATATTCTCCCTCTGAAATGAAAATTTGGAAAAGAGAGCATTGTGCCAAGGTTTGTCAAGCTGGCCTTTACACCTAAATTTTAAAGAGGTGTCCTCAATTGCCAGTGAAGTGTGAGGAGTGTAAATGAAATGAACAATGAGAAAGTTTCAGAACCTGATGTCATTCTGGCTACAATTTAAAAATAAGAATAGTAGACAACACTCATATAACTATATAAACACTTCTTAAGGATTGAGTGCCAAATAGTTATGATGACTATTTTGAAAGGCTACTATTTTAAGAGGAGATGTGATCAACTTCTTACAATAACCACCCTGCAAATTCTACCCTCTTGGTAGTCTGCCTAGATTTCTCCTGGTTCTTTTTGCTAGAAACCCACCAAGTCATAATATAATTTTGGTGATGTCAAGTCAAATGATTTATGAGGTGCCAAGACCTAGATTTTGGAAGCCCCAGAAGGATCTGCAGCACACACAGGACACTTTAGTGTCTCTGTCTCCTCTGTGTGACCTTCACAAACAAGTGCCCTGTTAGTGGGTCTGACTGCTCCTGCACTTTCCAAAGTTCTCCAGATAGGACTAATTGGTTGTCCCTGAATAAAAATAAATAAATCTTGTGGGGTTTTTAACCCTCACCACTAGAGAAAAATCAAGGCTAATAAAACTAGGACTCAGGCTGCAGGAGGGGAAAAAACAACTTTAAAGCTACATAGAACAATTTCTAATATTGACATTCTTCCTATTAAACAGGTTATAAACATCACAAAAAAGTCACAGTTATAATTATCTGGAAAAAGAGCAAATTATATTGGACATTTTCTGTATTATCAAGTGTCCTGCAATAAGCATTCTATCAGTCTCTAACATAATTAATTTATATAAAAGCCTCGACTAGAAAAATCTCACACACCTTCCCATTTACCATAAAGTATGACAATATGTTCTCATTGAATTCTGATTCTGAAATCACTATCCAATAGAACATTTAATCACAATGTCTAGATTTAAAATTTATAGGACAATATATTTTTAGAAAAGAGAAGTAGTACTTCAGCAATATGGTATCAAGCTCTATCTCCTTTGTGGTACCCAGGGCATAAAACATAATAATCCATAAAAGTTGTTTGACTACATTTACTCAACATCTAATAGTAATGCTGCATAATCATCAATAGTAAAATATGGCATTCTACATTGAATCCATCTAAACAGCAGAGACTGGATGGCAGCAAAACACCCAAGCAATATGACCATAAGTAATGTTGAGGGATATTGTAGAAAGGAACACCATAAATAACACTCTATCGAAGTGCTTCATTTGGAAGCCAAGATTCTGTTCAATATAAATATATTGTGGGTGCTGGCCAGGTGGCTCAGTTGGCTGGGGAATCATCCCATACACCAAAGGGTTATGGGTTTGATTTCAGGTCAGGGCACATACCTAGGTTACTGGTTTGATCCCCAGTGGGGCGCATATGGGAGGCAACAAATTGAGTTTCTCACCTCTCTCTCTCTCTCTCTCTCTCTCTCTCTCTCTCTCTCTCCTTCTCTCTCTCGCTCTCGCTCTCCCCCCACTCTGTCTGTCTAAAATCAATAAAAATATATTCTTGGGTGAGTATTAAAAATAAATATATAAACAAACAAACTGTGGATTGTTGTTAGAGAACCGTAGCTACTGGCAAAGCATTATAAAAGGTATGAAAGATGGAGTTTCAACTTTTTCTTATCCCAGGCTTTCTATCTGCAATCAGTATAGAATGGTATCACAAACAGTGACCATAAACAGAAGGTAGTAAGTATAGACACTTGTTGAAAGCATTTAACATATAATTTTAACATATATTTTGTATGGATGAGACACTCGAGTTTTTGCCTGTTCAGCATAATATACTATCGAGTATCATCACAGATGGAAATGCAGAATTGTAGCATGACTTTTCAAATTCTTGATGTAGTCCTTTTTGTGTCTAGGTCATAAACTTTATTATTATAATGCAAACCAAAAAAGGTAATAATTTAAATTGTAGATATTCTTGACATTAATAATTTAGACGTGCATCAAATGCTTCAAGTACACAGCACACTAGACTAACTTCAGATCAATTTTTGCAGCCTGAGCATACATAAAATTATTGAAATAGGAGCAAAATACATTTAAATGTTCACATTCTTAATAATCTTTTTAGGAAGGTTTAAAGGGGGATATTTAAATAGGGACTGAGGCAGCTCCAGGATTAAGAAGGGTGGGAAGGACAGTTACACCTTCGGTCAAATTTGCTTTACTAGCACTACTCTTACCTTTGTGTTTTCCATCATTCCTAATACAGATTCTAATATTCTGCACTTCTGCAGAATATTTAAGTCCCACTGAGTAATATATTGGTTAGTCCACTGATTCATTTATTCTACAAATATGATTGAGCAATGCATTATTTATTTTGCCAGTCTTTAAACTAGGTCATGAAATACAACAGTGAAGATAAGAAAGTGGCTCTCTCATGGGGATTATATTTTAGAAAAATAGGCAGTACACCAATGGTGTGCTGGAACCAGCTTGCACTGGCTTTCAAAAAGCCAATTGGGTGTAACTCTTCCCAATTCCGTTTTGAATGACATCATGTTGGTAACTTAAAATCAGCCCTTATGGGAATATTTACACCAAGAAAACTGGCTAACACTACAAATCAGGGTGTTTTGTTTTGTTTTACCCTCTGGCGAGCCAGTTGTTAAACACTTTCCAGGTCTCCCATTGCAACAAACAAGGTAAATGAATAAATAGTGCAATTTTAGGTAGAAGTTTCTAAAATAGATGGTGACCAAGAAAGGAATTTCTGAGGTGACATGTGAGCAGATACCTCACTTACTAGTTACATGAGGAATGATATGTCAAGATCTTGGGAAGGAGCATTTGAGGTAGACGGGATAGTAAGTGTAAACAGCCTGATGCAAGAACAAACTCGGGTCATCCCAAGAAGGTCAATGTCTAGAATAAAAGATTAGCAGCTACACTGTTGGGGTAGCACACAAGGGCCAGGCCATGCAGGCTGTACAGGATGTAGCAAGGAGTATGGATTTCATCTGTGCATGTTAGGAAGCCATTGGAGGATTTTGGGCAGAGAGGGTGTGAGATCCAATATACATTTTTAAAAGATTGCTATGGCTGCTGTTTGGTGAGGAGGCCATAAAGAGGGATATGAAACAGAGAGACTAGTCAGGGGCTCTTCTGTAGCCCGGTGAGAGATAATGGTGTCTTAGATTAAGTGGTAGTGATGCAGGTAATAGTGTCAGATTCAGGATATATTTTTTAGGTTCAGTTTGCAGGACTTGGATAAGGGGCATGCAGGGGAAAAATAATCAAGGATAATTTCCAAGGTTTTTGTTTCTTTTCATTGTTTTGTCTGACAACTGGATTAAGAGTGGTGCTATTGCTGAGAAGTTCTGTTTTGGGGGAGGTAAATCATCAGGACTTCTATTTCAAGCTATAAGATTTGCAATATTCCATTAGATGTGCAAGTATGTTGGTTGAGGGACAAATGCAGTGTGTAATATTAAATGGCCTCTGCCACTTTAGAAAGTTTCATATCCTTTCTGCGCCTCATTTTTCCATCTGGACAATAAAATAATAATACACTTCCATCATAAAGTTGTGATGATTCCAAACATAAAGTTAAAAAGAACATAAAACTTTGTTTAGAGTACACTACAATTTAAAGTGCATGTGTATTTGTGTGTGTATGCTGAAGAGAACTGCAATCAACCCAAATGTTAATGCTGTGAACTTTTATAAGATAAAGTAGAATCTATATCAAAAAGTGAGTTCACAAAAAAATCCATAAATACAGTTGTTTTTGCTATTTAACCCAGGTAAATATGTCAAGATGTATATGGCAAAAACAACCAATAAGAAAGTACCAATGGAAAAACTAAATGTTTCAAGAATAAAATTTAAAAGTACTCATTTAAAGTCATACTGGAAATAGTAGAATGCAATGATTTTAAAGAGATAAATAATAAGATGTTTAATAAAATGTACTTTTATGTCAACATGTAATTCATGAATTATTTTATAATTAGAAGTTTTAATGATAATCAAGAAAATTAAAGCTGGTCAAATACATTCAGTCTTCAGACAGGAGATAAAGATTATTCTCAAAAAAACTGACAATACAACCAGATTTAAAAAGGACTGTAAACAAGAGTCTATTTTTTATAGTTTAGAATATCTTCTTTACGTGAATTGCTAAAACAGAATCTCCACATTATGTTATCAATAGATAAAGGTGCTTTTCGTTGAAACTGAACTCTTTTGGAAACTTGGAAGTTGGCTCCTAATGGAGAAGCCACACATTCCATCTTAACTTTATTGGATGTTTAAAAAACTAATATTACTAAAAAGTTGATTTAAGTCTAAGGGTTGGATTAGCAATTTATACTATTCTGAGCAAGGACTCATTTATAGAATCATATTATAGAGGAGGGAGATAATATGATAAAGTAATGCTATAATAGCAGCAAGAAGAAAGATCAGAGACCAGAAGATTCAGCCAAGGAGTCCATTTATTCAATATCTATTTATTGGGCACCTATTATTTGCCAGTCACCAGTATCCACATAGATGCTGGAAAAGTAATAAAATTTGTAAAGAAATTACCAAAAGCTCTTATATATTTCTATATTTAAATGGAAAAATAGTAAAGAATTAAAAAATTAAAATTTAAAATAAATAGCAAAATATGAAATTATGACTTTTAATCCAATCAGCAGTGCTAATTTCATTTCAAATACAAAATCTTATTTTATCAAATTTCTCACTATTTTTAGAAATATTTGACTAAGATATAAAAAATTTTTAAAAATGCAGATATTTAACATACACACTAAACAAGTTTACAATAAACCATTTGTTCTAACAAGTTGTTTAACACCCTAACCTTCATTATGAATCTATATTTGGCAATGCTATTTAAAAGACATAATTTTAGTGTTTAAAAAACATGCTTATTTTCTATGTCTTCAGAAATGCTTCTTTTATATAATTTAGAGTATGGAATTCTATTTAATATCTATGTGTAAACAGGACTTTAAAAGCTGTGTTGATATGTAAATATTCAGGCAGGATTTTCATTGTGATTACAAGAGAAAAGTTAAATGTGCTTCCTTAGGAAAATAAATTAACCACACTAAAAATGAAGAAATAAGGATTTACACTCTGAAAATCCTTTTGACCAATTTGGATCAATAATAATTTTTGTCAAATCTTCTAGCATGGTGTTTAGTCAATTGCAGTTGAAATTGTCCAAAAAATTTTCTTATCAAAGGCCCACAAACTGCACGATTTATTAAAAACAAAAGCACTTAAATTGACTGATGATTAGCATTTAATAAAGCAATAACTCTCTCCAAACATTTTGAGAAGACATTTAAATAGTCAAGTCAGTATTTCAAATTATTTCTATTCATATATATTAGAGGTTAGTAATGTATTTGATAAGTCCTAATTTTAACTTCAAGGTAGGGTTTTTAATTTAATGTTTTTATATTAATCCATTCTAATTTTTAGTGACAGCACAATTATTAGCATGTATATATGCCAACATATATTGTATAGAGCAGAGAAGCACTGATATTCGTAAGTACTCTAGTATTCAGGTAAGGAATTAAGTTGCATGAATGTCTATTTGGAATACAGAGGGCAGGGTCTAAAATAAAAAAAAAAGAACTGGGTTTTGACTTTGGTTCTATTGCTTGCCAATTGCAAATTTTAAGCAGGTTACTAAATCTCTCTGAAGCAAAATGTTCTCATCTGTTATATCTTTCTAAGAGAGTTGAAAATTCCTTATGATAAATCATGTAAAACATTTTGCCCAGTACCTAGTACAAAATAAGTTTCAAGAAGTGTCATTAGTAACTCCCTAGAGACAAAAATGACTGCTGAATTTCTTGACACTAGTATTCAACATATATTTATATTACAAAAACATAATTTATATAAATAAAGCAGTTCATTCCATACCTGACTGCATATCACAGCTTTTTTGTTAATGACACATTTTAGCAAGCTGAGCAAAATTGTCCAGAATTTAACTTCATATAATGTAATGCTTGTATCTGTCATGTTTCAAGATTCTCAGATTTTATATAGGCACTCTTCACTGCTATTCTTTCCAATAGCATATGGTCTAAAAGTTATATATCTCTCAGAATGTTTCACCCCAGATTATCTCAAGGAAGATTTGAAAATCATGAAAGAAAATCTGAACCATTAACACCTCACATCCATTGGGATGGCAATTATCAACAATAACAACACAGAAAATAAGTGTTGGCAAGCGTATGCAAGAATTGGAAATTCTGTGCACTGTTGGTGGGAATGTAAAATGGTGTTCCTGCTATGGAAAACTATGGTGCTTCCTCAAATACATTTATAAATATACTAGAAGCCCGTCACGGGGGAAGGGGGTGTCCCTCAGCCCAGCCTGCACCCTCTCCAATCTGGGACCCCTCGGAGGATGTCCAACTGCTGGCTCCCAACTGCTCATCTGCCTGACAGCCTGATCACCCCCTAACCACTCCCCTGCCAGTCTGATCGATGCCTAACTGCTCCGCTGCCAGCCCGGTCTCCCCCAACTGCCCTCCCCTGCAGGCCTGGTCACCCCTAACTGCCCTCCCCTGCTGGCCTGGTCGCCCCTACCTGACCTCCCCTGCTGGCCTGATCACCCACAACTACCCTCCCCGGCCGGCCATCTTGTGGTTGCCATCTTTGACCACATGGGGTGGCCATCTTGTGCGAGGGCATGAGGGTCAATTTGCATATTACCTCTTTATTATATAGGACTTGGGGCCCAGTGCACGAATTTGTGCACCTTGAAAGGAACTGTAGGCCATGAGGCTGTGGTGGGCACAGAGGCAGGTCTTGGCTCCTCCAGCCACCACCCCGGCTCCTACCGCCACTGCTCCCACACACTGATAGTGCCGACCCTGCTTGCACCCGCTGACAGCACTGAGTGATTGGGGCCAGTACCAGCAATGGGTGCGAGCAGGGCCAGCACCGGCAGCACTGGCAGCAGGTACAAGAGATGGCTGTTGGCCCCAATTGCCCCTCAGGAGCAGGGGGAGGTGGAGAAACCCTGAGGGGCAATCAGCGGCAAACTATCAGGGTTGGCACCAAGAGCTGGCCGTGGGTGCAAGTGGTGGCTCCAGCACTGGCAGTGGGTGTGAGTGGGCGCAAGCACCAGCAGCAGGTGCAAGTGCCAGATGGGACCGCAGCGTGGGAGCAAAGAATTTTTAGTAATCACCAGAGGCTCGTCCCAATGACAGCGACTAGCGCTCCTCCTTAGTCTGGCGTCCCCACTCACCTGCTCCACCATTCTGTCATGGCCAATGCCCACCATGTTCCGCACATGCCCCCTGGTGGTCAGTGCACATCATAGCGACTGGTTGTTCAGTTGTTTGGTTGTTCCACCATTCCGTCTATTTGCATATTAGCCTTTTATTATATAGGATATGTTAACTTTTGATCCAGTTCTGGGTATATACCCAAAGAGAAATAACAGAGATTCAAACGGATATTCGTAACCTAAGTTCATAGCAGCATTATTCATAATAATGTTAAAAGATAGAAACAATCCAAGTGTCTACAGAAAATGATTGGATAAACAAAATATGGTATATACATATAATGAAATATTATTCAGCCTTAAAAAGGAAGAAAAAAAAAAAACCCTTCTGACACATGCTACAAACATGGATGGACCTTGAGACATTATGTTAAGTGAAATAAGCCAGACACAAAAAGACAAATATTGTATGGTTTTACTTGTATGAGGCGACTAGAATAGTCAAATTCAGAGAGACAGAGGTATAATGGTGGTTTCCAGGGGCTGAGAGGAGTGGGGGAGAATGGGGAGTTACTATTAAATGGGCACAGTTTCAGTTTGGTAAGCTAAGAAGAGTTCAGGAGTTGAAGATGGTAGCACAACAATGTGAATGCGTTAATTCACTGAACTATAAGTGGTTGTTAAGATGGCAATTGCTATGTAGATTTTACCACAATTTAAAAAATAAACCAGAGTGTGCTCTGAGAGTCTGACCATAAGTGAAAATGTGGCCCAAAGTGTCAAATACTACTTATGTTGAGAAAGAAGAGATAATCTTAGTTAAAATGTAACTGAGGAACAGAGTCTCTTCTTAAGGTGAAAAATACTGTTATTGACTGTCAGTGAAGGCAATGATGTGGACAAACAAACAAACAAAAACACATAACAACAACTCAGCTTTTACAAAGAATTTTCTGACATATCAAAAGGCAGTGTAAGAAATGGGAATTATTTCAGGGATGAATTAGTAAGCCCTCTGAGGTTCTCTTACTAAAATACATATATAGGCTACTCTCTATCATACTACCAAATAGTGTGATACACTACTAAGATCTGAATATGTATATCCCCCGAAAATTCATATACTGACATTTTAATCCCCAAGGTGATGGCATCAGGAAGTGGAGCCTTTGGGGTGTGATTAACTTAGGAAGTCATAGCTCTCGTAATTGGGATTAGTGCCCTCACAAAGGAGACCCTTCTGTGATGTGAGGCTTCAGAGAGAAGTCTCAGACTTCCAGCCTCCAGAACTGAGACATTAATTTCTGTTGTTTATAAGCCACCAGGCTGTAGTATTTTGTTATAGCAGCCCAAGCGGGCTAAGACACATACCTTGTTGGTATCTTCTCTGTGTCTCAGTATCTTTATCTAGATACGTATGTAAAAAGCTGACAGAGCCACTTGGAGGTATGTCAATCATGACATCGGGATGTTATCTATCTGAGAAATCTCAGTTATGTGTACTATCATAAAATTAAGCAAATTGTAATCTTAATGTGACATCTATATGGTTTAATTTTCTTGAATTTATTCTAACATCACAGGAAAATATCTTTACTTTCTTACTTTACTTCTTGATTTTTCTATTTTATTTTTATTAACAAATTATACTCAACATTGATGATGGAAAAGCTGATCATCTGAAATGAATTCATGAAGGTAAGAGGCAGTGAGGATGATGATGAAGCAAAAATGAAAAAAATTATTTAAATAGTATGATGGAGAAAATGACATATTCCATGCCATATTGCAAGATTTTAGCACAGAAATAGTAAACAGTATGAAGACAGAAAGCTAAATTAAATATTTACTCTGTATCTTGAAGATTATTTATCTTTGTTTCCTAACTTGACTTATTAAATTAATATAATCATAATGACCCAATGCAGAGAGGAACTGCTCATTAGTATTTGAGCCTGATTTCCTTGGTTGCACTACATTACAAGGCCAATGCTTCTTCATTGTTTCAGCCAATTTGAGATTAATCTACACAACCTCCTGACAGCAAACTTGGCTGAAAAGCCACTTTAAAATATTTGTAGGAATAAACAAAACTGAGGTATTTTGACAGGGAATATATTACTTTTATTATTTAGACACAATGTGGCTAATAAGGATGTATGATTTTTTTTTCTGTACAGTTTTATTATACCCTGTTACCTTAATTTGAAAATTATACAATCAACATTTGCAAGTTAAAGAATAAACTGAAACTCATAGTGGGAGCTTCCAAACTAAATCTCAGTGTTTAGAGCCATTCACCTTTTATTTAAAGATTCTCTAATAAAGAATATTGCCACTCATTGAAATTTAATATATTTTTGCTGTATGCTGGTATTTCCAATAACTAAGTGGTTTAATTCGTCCCTCTTGGCAGCCACAGTTGACCACTGGAAGAATAAAATGGGAGAATACACAATATCACACCTACATAATGAAATGCAGCTGTGATTTATGTGTGGAAGCCATCGGATAGTTGTGAAAAACTGCCCACATTCCATCTATTTTAGGCTGTGCTGTTCAGACTTTCCATAACAGAATTTGCATGATATGAAAATGTTAACAGATCTTTTCCCCGCAGATTTTGAATAGATCTCTTTCTTTGTATTGCTATTTCTGTTTTTAAATAAACAGTTCTCTAATTTATTTCCTGATTTCAAGAACCATCTTCCATGGCAGTCATCTTGACACTGCTGTAAAATATTGTTGATCCATATTTTCATCATTAACTCTCATTAGTCAGAACAGAATTAGCTTGTTATTCAGTGCTAAACTCTTTCTGTGAATTCATTTTAGTTGTGCTTTAGAAAAAAAATCCCCCCAATTTTAAAACAACAACATACTAAATGAATAGGCCGCTTTGTTAATTATATCAAGAAAATAATGGAGGGTGATAAAAAGAGAGAGAGAGAGAGAGAGAGAGTGTGTTTCCTCACCAAAGAACTACTAGTGACCCTAAAAGCAAATCCAAGATACAATTTCAAAGTGGAAAATGATTACGGAAAAAAGACGAAGAAGAAGCACTACACCTAACGTAGAAAACAAGGTGAAGGGATTAAGAAGCACAAATTATTAGTTAAAATAGTCATGGGGATGTAGAATACAGCACAGGGAATTACAAAAAAAAAAAAGGAGGAGGCACTGTACCTGTTGTAAATCCAGTGTAATGGTCACATAATGGTATTCAATTCCGTTCTTAATACTGGGACTCTGCCACCAAGTGTTCTTTCCATCAATAGCATTTGTAATTGGGTGTCTCTCTATTGAATCAGCAGCAGCATGTGAAAGGAGGAGAAAAGATCATATAAAAAATGTATAGCTGTTTCTTTAAAGAAAAAAGTAAAAACTAAGTTAAAACATCATCCTATGAACATTCATATACTTTCAACAGAACTTATTTAACATCAACGTTTTCATAGCACTTTCTACGAAGTAGTGTGAAATGGCTAAATTCTGAGGCTATAAAATAAGAAGCTGCTCAGTACTCTGGCCATCAATTCAAATGGGCAAATTTAATAATAACTACAGAAGTTAAGTATAAATACATAATATTGAAATCTAACTGATGTGTCAATCTTTCAAAGAAACAAAACCTCCACTGTTTGAAGTGGCTCTAGTATGCCATCAACTTTGTTAACAGGTACACAAAATCCTGAATAGTGGCTTTAAGGTACTTGAAGATTTGTCCTTCTGACACATTCATTACTGAGACTTGGGCAATCCAATATGTGTCTGGTTTTAATATAAAAGGCTGTCAAATCCATCTTACGCGGTCCTTAACTTGCCAACTTTCTTCTACTATTTAAGAGTATAATGAAAGATACTCCAAACCTCCCAGCCAGCTTTCGCCTGTCCCCATGATTCCTAACTCAGTGGAGAAGTCCATACAATAAGAGCAAGCAGGAAGAGGACTGCACATCAAACTACATCCTGCCAACAAACCATGGATTTCCCTTGCCTTTACTCCGATATATGAGGACGGGATCTATTGTGAGGATAAAAGGGAGGTTGAGGATAGAAAATGAATAAAAGGTGTGGACAATCATTGTCCCTTACCCCCACAGTCTGCTCTTACAGTCCTTCCTCCTTAGATTCCTCATCTCCTCCAACTGAGCTCCAGGCAGGCATCTCACCGCAGCAGCCATTGCCTCTGGGCTGCCAAAGCCCTCCTTGCATTTGGGTTCTGTCATTGGTCCTGGTCTGAAATCTGTGCCTCTCATTTCCCACCAGTTCTGCTCCCTTTCTCCTCCTCTAGAGAGGCCCAGCTTGTGCACAGGTCAGACTGGCAGGAGTGGAGATTGTGGGATGTTCCTATTTCTATCTCCAGGGCTTAATTAAAGGTACTTTGCATCCCAATCTCTCCTTTAGAAGTCAGCCTATTTTCCCCTAGAAACTTAAACCAAGTGGGGGTTACCTTCCTTGCTGCTTTACTGTTCTTTATGAATGAAAGATGCCTTGGGGTTTCAGTCTTGAGAACTTTTATGACACTAATTCTCTGCGAAGATGTTTCAAATGAATGGCCTAACAATAACCTTTTAGATCAGGTGGCATAGTAAAATATAGAAATGTTTTTAAATGCCTAAAAAATACATATTAAGAAGGTTTTAATTAACTTGAAACTTAAAGTGTGATTTCCCCACTGCCCTGAAGCGTGTGTACCCCAGAGATAAGGACTTGAACTGACGCAGAGTGACTTGTGTCAAGATAAACACTTGCCTGAGTGAAGTACTCTCCTTAGCCCTCTCGCCATATATGAGATTAACATATGTGCATTGACATAAATCACTGATAGCCACCTGGGCTGCTGCGGGTACGAACAAGCCTTAAATATGGACCCCTGCCAGCCAACGATGCTCGTCTTGTCGAGACATTACAAAGGCCCGTCCCTTTGTCTGTCTGACAAGCGACGCTGCTCCACGCTCCTCTTCCTGCCAGATGACAGATAGGCCAGAAATCCCCAATTGAGACTCGACTGAGCTCTTGGGAGAAGAACGCCGGCCCCCTGCACCCGGACCAGACCAGCCCAGCTGCCGGACCCCAGAGGACACCACCACGGGGATCCCTAACTCAGCTAGTACCCGCAGCCCTCAGGAATTTGTGTGAGTAATAAAAAGCTGTGTGATTTGCAACTGCATATGTTTCATGCGGTGTAATTCCTCCGGCAGTTAATTGAATTAATTTGCGTATGCTTAAACTTTAAAACCTCTGGTCTTTGTTGGTCCTAAGCCTGCCACTCTGGTCCTGCTTGCGTAAGAGCAGTCTCTTCGCGAGCAACTACTTGAATGTCCCACACCTGCACGGTTAAAGTTTGTCTCAAGGGACGCCTTAGATAAACACCCCGGATCCTTTCCCGGGATCTTCTTAGGACATCAGAACACATGTGTTTTTTGGTAAATTCAAGAAAGACTTCAAAACAGGAACAAACCATATCACTGTGAGGAACATGGACTTGGACTCTGGGTGTGCCCACAGTAATCCCACCAGGTGTTCCAATGACAACGTGATGAAAAAGCACCCGGGATGGCATATGAAGAGCTGGAGAATAAGAAGCGAGACAGTCCACCTGGTTCCACCATTTAGTACTGAACTGGCCATGAACAAGGCACTAAACTCTGTGTGTCATACCTGAAGTAGGGATAACAAAAGTCCATTCATAGCAGTGGCTCCCACATTCTTAATTTTCAGGGGAAAAAAATTTTAAAAATGTGTGAGAGAAAGATTTGGGGAATTGATACAGGAGTTCAAGCTCTTTATTTCTCCAGGTAATAATAGTCTCCTGTCTACTTTACTATCATTTAATATAACATTACTATTGTTTCATAAAATAAAGGACATTGAAAAGCAACAAAAGATTTTTTAAAACCATAATATCAAAATAAAAGATAGTTTTTAAGGTATTCCTTTTTTTTATCATGAAAAATTTGGAATTATGTTCTCATTTCCTCATTTTGCCATTGACTAGTAAAAATATCTTGGATGGGAACTCTCAACTTTCAGGGGAGTTAGCTGAGAAACATGACAACTATTGATATTATTAACATTAATATGCATATACATAAAATTAATTATATATCTGTTCAAAATGTACACTGTTCTGAATTTTAATTGGAGGCAAATTATATTTAACAAAAAGTTTTAACATAAAAATCAAGCCAAATGAAGTCCATATTGCAATAGAAGTGTAATAGTAAAATCATCTTCAAAAGAAAGAAATATTAAACTGAATATTCAATAAATATGCCATTTTCAGATTATGAACACTTTTATTACATAATAATTTTATTAATGTAATCTGCTAAAACCTGTTTAACTGAAAACCAAGACTTATGTATTTGAGTTACTTATGTTAATATGAGTTATGGGGCAGGACAAAAATAATTAATTTTTATTGGTAAATTATTTAATTCAACTAAATAGCTGTATGGACTTTGTTTTGTATCAGGTCTTTTTACATTAGCAATCCATTGAGATGAGGCATCCAATCTCATTAATGAAAAGTAAATTTGCTATATATACTGAATAATTAACGCTAGTTAACTTGTTCTGCTGAAGCTAGGAAAGGTGTCAGTTCTTTATAATGACAACAAATACCAGAGCATAACTAAATATTAAATAAATGCCCTTGGTGGTGTGAATGGGTGATGTAATTGGCCCATAGGAATCAGAATTCATAAATGAATTATTACTGGCATTTCTTCTGAAGAAAAATAAATAATGCAGCAAACATTTCCTCAACATACTCTTGAATCTTCTTTACAGACTGTGGGTTTAATGTGTGATAGAAAAACACCGACACAAAACCACATTTCCAAATCAAATTCATGGCTCTTAAGTAATTGTGAGAGGAGCTGTCTAATTGGAAATTTTGATATCTGCCACTTCAGGTCAAATTGATATGAGACTTATTCACACAAAAAGGAAGTCGGGGGGTTGAATGAATAATTAACCTAATCCCCATTATGAAAGTTTAATCATAATTTATTTGCAAAAACTGATTAATTGTTGGCATACTTCCCTTTTTTACAAGAGATGGAAACATAATATTCTTAACAAGAATAGCTACACAAGTCAATCCAAAGCTAACAGCATCTAAAATTTGGTGAGGAAATTGTTAATAAAGTAAATCTTTCCAATCTTTCTTTTTAATGGGGAAGCACAATCTATTAATAGTAGAAAGTTCAAGTTTCCTCTCCTTTGTATGGTGATTAAGTAGAGGCTTCCAGATTTATTCTAGCTGTTCACTGAATTTGTGGAATTTTATCATCTGTTGCTCCAACTTTTGCTAAAATATATTCATGTGGGTTATTGCTAGATTTTTATTCTTGTGGGGTATTCTTTCTAAATGTCCAGTTCTAAAACAGGATTTTAAAATGTAATGTAGCTAGGAATTTACAGTTAATTGCACAAAGTAAATCTAGACTGTGATAAGTTTAAAAAGCACTACAAATAAATTAAAATGGGAAATACAAAACATACCTCATCTGTACCTGCTTTACTGAAGCAGTTTATTGCTTTTTTGTCCCAGTTTGAAAATATGGAGTAGACTGCCTAACTATGGATGTCTTCCATTGAGACAAAGAGACCTTGAATATGGAACTTAAAGAGAGAAGTAAAAGCTGTTCTTGGACTAAATTTAGTGAACGCATCTCATTCATTTTCTAACCAAGTCTCCACTCAGTTTTTCCTCCAGCCCCATCTTCGCACTTTTCTCATAACCTGTCTCTTATGATTGACAACATTTCCTTCTTTTCCGGAATGCTTTCCCCTCTTATCGCAAGTCATTCAGCTTTTAACCACCTTCTTGGAACTTTCTCTAAGTTCCTTCTAAGTCTAACCAACTTCTTGGAACTTTCTCTTGTTCCTTCAGTTCCCATTGATGCTTTCCTTCTCGAAATCCACGTCATTTATAATATGCACCACAGACATAGTCCTGAGTTTACTGTTTTGAACATTTGTCTAATTGCTTTCTATAGCTAAGCCTTATTTATCCTAACATTATACTTACAGGCAGGAACTATAAATACAGTTATTCATATGGAAAATAATACAATAATTAATAAATAATACTAGAATAAACTGTTTTGCATTCTCACAACTATAAACCTACTTTTACCCTACCCTGTATGTGGATTTATACTTCAATACATACATACACACACATATACACACATATATATGCATCCATACAGACACACACATTATTTTACATACTACCTATAACTCTAACCCTTCCTCTCTTCCTAGCCCGTCCTAAACACACATTTATATACTCCCAACACCATCCCACCATTCCCCCCAAAACATTTCCATGCCTCCAGGCTTTCTCGCATTATTTATGAAATCATCAAGGGTGCAGTTCCTGAAGTCATGGCAGTTTCTCCCCACCTTCATCATTTTCCCTAATGAACCTAAAGCTAATAGTCCAATCAGCTGATTTATTTTTTGTTCCTTTCTTCAATTTTCTTGCTTTTGATGTTTTCCCATGGCTCAAGTAAGATCCTTTGCTCTCATCATGCTATACTGCCGGAAGCCAATTCCAGCATGTCATAATTGCAAGAGTTTCATCAAAAGGTTGATGGAACTTGGGGAGTCAACAAGGGCTGAGTCACATATGTTATCACCTGTTGGAATGGCTGAGGGCATTTCCCCCAAACCTGAAAGGGATGATTGTTTGCTGCCAGACAGCCCAGGGCATCTTAATCTACATGTTATTGCCTCCTACTGGCCAAACACCTGAACAGCCATAGGCTATTCCCCAATCTGACAATGCTTGTGTACCCTACCCTTTGAAGTGTATTATCTCCACCTTGCCGTAGGACAAATTGTCTTAATAAAAAGCAAGGGTCCTGAGACAAGGAGAATTTGGTTCCTTCAGCTAGGCTACTCTGAACCCCTATGCCTTTCAGAATTATCTTTCGTCTTTGGACTCCTACTTAATCTATGCACAGCCTTTCTCCAGATTGCTGTACCCTTCTTAATGCTGGAACAAGAACCCTGGCACTATACAGGAATAACAAGCAGATGGGCTGTGTTCCATCACTCCCACCCAGCGCCCTCCATGACAGTCTATACCACAGAACAGAACCAGAGTCATTAAAAAGCAAGGAGGTTCTGGTGGTTGCCATCTTTGGTTTCTTAACTTTTTTTTTTTTAACATTCCTTTGTATATAAGACCAGCAATTATAATCTCAAAAGTCCCAATTTTCCAGATATACTGTTTTTAGCATCTCTAAATTAGTAACAGAGAAGGGACTAGCATTCTTTCTTTAAACCAGCTGCAAGAAAGAATGCTCAATGCCGCCCAACTTCCTTTTGATATAAAAATGTAAATTGTGAGAGAAAGCTTTTTTCCATTTTATAAGTTTTACAACTTAAAACAAAAAGAGAAGGAACACTAAGAAAATTTAGAAGTAATATAACTGTGAAGTTTAATCCCATTATAACTCACCTCATTGACATTAAGTATTCACTTTATTAACTTCCCCAATATATATATTTAATGATTCCCCAATGCACATTTCTAAATCAGCCTTCATCTCACACCATTCTCCCCTTTTCCATAAAAATGCTTTACTCTTTAAACTAAATTACTTACAGTTCTCTGACTATATCATGCTGTTTTATACCTGCAAGATTCATGTATGCTTTTTCTTTTATAATACTTTTCTCTTTTTCATCTTACTAACTTTAGTTTTTCAGTACATGGGTCACTTTCTCCCAGGAATCTCTAGATGCTCCCTTAACACTTGATTTACTTTTCCTTTCTCCTCTGTTCTCCTTGAAACCCCTTAAGTCAAGGGCTATGTATGACTTAACATTATGTTTCAGTAAAATGCATTGCTAATGGCAGGTGTTCAGATGCTTGCCGAATAAATACATGAATGAGTCTGAGATATCAGAGCTGTTCCTAGAGGCCACCAAGGTGGCTTTGCATGGCACCTGTCCTTACAACCCTCTTTCATCTTCATTATCTGATTCCTGCCTCTGCACTAGACTCCTCTCTACCCTCTGCCCTCTGACACGCTCAGTTCTTGCCGTTCCCAGAGCAAGTGAGGTTTTCTGTCTTACTCTGATTTATCTTCCTGGCATTCCTTCTTCTCTTCCCTCTCTCCTTTTTACCTGCTCAGTTCAATCTTGGATCTCAGCATAGATATCACTTTATCTGACAAGCCTTCATTTACACCAAGACTGAATTAGTGACCATCCCTCTCTCCCTCAGGGCCCTATGCTCATTCTATCCTTTGTAACTATCACACTATCTAGTAATAGTCTGCTTTTGCCCATTTCTGCATTAGTTGAAGCCAGGGACCACACCTTATTCCTTTTGGGTCCCCACCACAGTACCTGGCACATAAGTGACCAATGAATGACTGAAGTCTAAATTAGCAACCACATCCTCGGATACGATTTTGGAGGTAGTAAACCTAATGCCTGCCACAGGTCTTCAGCTAGAAAACCCTGGTCAAGCACTCTTCCTGGTTCTAACATAAGGAAATCGAATGTTTGTCAAGTTATGGAGAAAGGCTATGAAAAAGCTCACAGTGGACAAGAAGTTCTAGAAATTTGGAGGACCACAAGCCCTTCGACTTTTAAACTTCTCCTCAAAAATTTCTCAATTATAGATACTGCCCATTGCCAAATGAAACATTAAAATACATACGATTTGGATTGCTGCTGTTTTGATTGCAGATTCGACACTGGGGGTCCCTCACGGGCTGCCCAGGTACATGCTCTACCAATTTGCAATACATTTCGGGTCCTTTTTCTCCACATGTTGCATTCGTGGTGATGATAGCATTAGAAGCAAGATTCAAGACAGCAGGAAATAAACCTGAAAGAGATGGACAAATGAAGGAGTGTGGGCCAGAAACAATATGATATGATTTTTCTGCATTTTAAAATAAAATTAAGATAGGACATTTTTCAGATAGGAAATCAATCAAAAGGAAATTATCAGTGATAAATATCTGACTCAAGTACAATACAAATAACATGTGTTATCAAATGAACATTTTTCTTTTTGCATCTTTAATATGGAATTTAAAGCGATCTTCTTAATTTATTAACCTCTAATACTTAATTAGAAACTACTGTCTCTAAAATACACTCTCTAAAAAAGCTTTTGTTCCTATTATTGGCAAAAATCTCATTGAATAATCCATCTTCCATTTAAGCTATTATGTAGTATAGCAATTTTCATCATGTGCCATAAGAATTTTTAAAGCATGCATTGCCTGACTATTTAGTTAGGGGCACTGATCTCTTTTCCCTTAGATTGTAAAATGCACACACACACACACACACACACACACACACACACACACACAAATATATACAAAGACAACAGTAGCCATTTAATGTGAATACCCTGTGTAGAACCACAAATATATAGGTCATATAACAGAGTTGCATCTTATTGGTCATGTTGCATAATAAGTTTCTGTCTGATTGGTTAATTCTTGTCATCAGAAATCCTTATTACAAGTATAGGCACCTAATTTTTTTACAAAGCCACTTTGAGCAAAAAGAGAAGGTAACTGCTATTATTATTTTTTTAATCAATCAAAATTATGCCTATTGTTTTTTGTCAGATCAGCAAAAAATACATATTTTTGGTGTGCTGCAGAATTTTAGTAATAAGTTAATGTGTGCCATGAGATGAAAATGGTTGAAAGTGCTGATCTAGTAGTAAACTGTAACCATATGTAAAGATTTTATACAACCATGCATCTGTTTTTCATGGTCAATTTTTATGCTCCAATTATCATTTAATGTAAATGGTTACTGTAACTTCTTTATATCCAGACTGGGGAAGATAGAAAATGATTAAAGATTTTAGAAAACCATTCTTTACTGCCTTCTGTACTACACAGCATTATTATACACCAATATCTTACCAGAAACAAGCAATCATCGTCGTCCATGATCATACACCAGAAATCATTTTTAGATAAAATGAAAGTGTTTGGCTTCCTCAGAAACAATCTCAGAGCCCATTTCAGTTCAGGGATGGGAGGCCTTTCATGCCATATGAGAAGCCACTTAGGCCCTTTATTTTCTCTGAATTACTGTCAATTCTGCTTCCTATGTGTCTAGTATTTGTATTTGACAGACCTCTTTTCAATAGTAAAGTCCCTCATCATAAGTCACGGTTTAACTGCAAGACTCATCTTGGAGCATTTGAGATTACAGATCATTTGACCCACGTTATGTAAGGAACATGCCAACCTTTAAGGAAGTTTCTGTTCTATACACATGCCAAGTGGGTCTATATCAGTTCAACCTCTGACAAAAAAGCCCTTTACTGACTAAATCTCATGTCCTGATGTTTTACTGAGAACCCTAGAGTTTTGGATTCATAAAGTGTTTTCTGTATTATCTTCAAAACTTAGCACATGCTGGGTACAGAGTAACCACTCAATCCTATATAATAAAAGGGTAATATGCAAATCAGTCAAATGGCAGAACGACAGGTCACTATGACGCACACTGACTACCAGGGGGCAGATGCTCAGTGCAGGAGCTGCCCCCTGATGGTCAGTGCACTCTTATAGGGAGAGCGCTGCTCAGCTAGAAGCCGGGATCACGGCTGACAAGTGCAGTGGCGGTGGCAGGAGCCTCTCCCGCCTTTGCAGCAGTGCTAAGGATGTCCGACTGTGCTAAGCTGTCAGTCGGACATCTCTCGAGGGCTCTCACACTGTGAGAGGGCACAGGCCAGGCTGAGGGACCCCCTTGAGTGCATGAATCTTGTGCACTGGGCCTCTAGTTTATTTATCAAATAAATGAATTATAAATACTGGCCTCATAAATGTTTTTCTGCATCTTCTGAATAATAATCATATTAAAAATAACAATAATGCCCAGCGTGTATGGCTCAGTGGTTGAGTGTCAACCAATGAACCAAGAGATAATGGATTGATTCCGTCAGGGCACATGCCTGGGTTCGTGCTGGATCTATAGCGGGGGCATACAGGAGGCAGCCAATCAATGTTCTCTCTCTTCTCATCATTGATGTTTCTATCTCTCCTTTTCCTTTCCTCTCTGAAATAAATAAAAATATATTTTTAAAAATAGCAATAACAATAATAGTCTTCAGCATTAATGAATGTTATAATGTTCCAGGAACTATTCTGTCAGGGACTGTTCTAGCACTCTACATCTGCATGGACTAACTTGCTACACACAACACATATATGAAATACACACTACTATACCCGCTATTTTGTTAAAATGTTCAGCAGCTTGCCAAGATGACAACTAGCAAGCAGCAGAGCTGTGATTTAAGCCCAAGCAATCTGGCTCCAGAGTCTATCTTCTTAATCATTACACTACATGGTTTCTACAAATACCATATGAAACAGATGTAAATCTATGCCACTTTGTGGTCATGGCTACCCTTAGAATTTCATTGAAAGGAACAATAGTATATCAAATAGCCCTGGCCAGGTGGCTCAGTTGGTTGGAGTGTCGTCTCTTACACCAAAAATGTCACAGGTTCAATTTCCGGTCAGGGCACATACTTAGGTTGCACATTCCATCCCCTGTTGGGAGGCAACTGATTAATGTTTCTCTTTTACATAGATGTTTCTCTCTCTCTTCTCTCTCTCTCTCTCTCTCTCTCTCTCTCTCTCTCTCTCTCTCTTCACACACACACACACACACATTTTCCCTCTTTCTCTCAAATCAATAAAAACATATCCTTGGGTGAGGATTTAAAAAATAGTACAGCAAATAAAAAATTATTTTAAACTAGAGGCCCAGTGCATGAAAATTCATGCACTTGGCGGGGGGGGGTCCCTCAGCCCGGTCTGCCCCCTCTCACAGTCCAGGAGCCCTCAGGGTTAGGAGGCGACGCCCCATCACACCTCTGCTGCTGCCACTGCCAGCAGCACAAGCCTCAGCCGGCCCTGGTTACCTGAGCCTCAGGCAGCCCTGGGCAGCTGGGCAGCTGGGCAGCTGACATATGAGGCTTGCCTGCACCTCAGGCTGGCCCTGGGCGGCTGGGGAGCTGGGAGGACTGGGGGACTCTGGAGGCAGGTGCCCCTGCGAGGCTGAGGGAACTGGGCGCCGCCATCTTGTGGCTGTGGGCACCGTCATCTTTGAGGGTGTTGCAGTCAATTAGCATATTCCCTCCTTATTGGCTGTGAGCGCCACCATCTTTGAGGGGAGGGCAGTCAATTAGCATATTCCCTCCTTATTAGATAGGATAATTAGAGTCTCTATTGAAATCACTTTCAAAACTTTCAGAGAGCTAAGTGAATTCATATGACCAGGCAACACCTCAGTTCTTATCTCAGTCCCTCTTAGGGTCTCCCAAAAAGCATCTTCCCAGTAATCTCTCTCTTCCCTCCATCTCCCCATACTCACAGGTCTCTAAAATCCCTCTCATCCCCAACCCCATCCCAATAGCCCTCCTAACTTTTACTTATCTCCAGCTAAATGTTATTTGAGGTTTCCAATTTTTCTTTGTTTTCTAGGAGTTCAGAACTTACTTTTTTTTACTTAAATGCAGTTACTATATAATTCATTCTTCCTGATAAATTTGTCTCTCCCAGGCCCCTAGATCATCTTTATGCTCCAACCCCATTTCAATGAGACAGTCTGTCGATGTGATATGTCAGCTAATATAATTATTGGTCAGAAAAATATTAGCCATTCATGAAACTGTTATTTATTTTATGAGGAAATGTAGAGTGTTTATAAGAGATACATAATATGCAAAGTTTATTTATATTTTTTTAAAAAGTTTTATCTGTGTATACAAGGCTATTGGAAACAACTTCAATTTTATAAAGTTTGTCAGGTGACAAATTTAAAAATAATTTGATCATTCCCAGAGCGATATCTATATCTATATCTATATCTATATCTATATCTATATCTATATCTATATCTATATCTATATCTATATCTATATCTATCTATCTATATCTATATCTCTCTATCTCTATCTCTATCTCTATCTCTATCTATATCTATATCTATATCTATATCTATATCTATATCTATATCTATATCTATATCTATATCATCTATATCTATATCATCTATATCTATATCTATATCTATATCTATATCTATATCTATATCTATATCTATATCTATATCTATATCTATAAGCCTAAGTGACCAGAACACCAGAACGACTGGAACAGCCAGAATGACCGAAATGACTGGTTACTATGATGTGCACTGACCACCAGGAGGCAGACGCTCAACACAGGAGCTGCCCCCTGGTGGTCAATACGCTCCCACAGCCAACCTCCCACAGCCGGCCAACCTCCCCTGACCCCTCCCTGTGGCCAGCCAACCTCCTGCAGTCCCTCCCCCCGTCTAGCAGGCCCCGACCTGTAGTTGGCAGCCAGCATGAAGGCCCTGGCCAGCAGCTAGCAGCTGGCAGGAAGGCCCTGGCCAGCAGCCGGAAGGCCCCAATCGGCCCTGATCACCGGCCAAGCTGAAGGACCCACCTGTGCACGATTTTTGTGCACCAGGCCTCTAATAGATATATATATAAACAAAAACCACTGCCTATTTGTCACTGTTAGTAATTTGTGTTACTGGGATTTATTATAAGTTTATAAAATTTTAATATATAGTGTAAAAAGACATAGGTGTAAGAAGAAAGATATATGCTGGGAATCCTATTGTTAAAAGGCCAAAACTTTAGCTCTCATCTTTCTGGCATGTGGAATCAGTGTAGGTAGTTCAGCCTCTTCAAACAAAGCAAACTTCCATACACAAACACTGTTTCAGGCAGGAGCCAATATCTCTCACCCTGTACCAGGACACTGTCAGTTTTGCTCTATGATCTTTGTCTCCCCCTCACCTCTGACTGGTCCTAACCTTGGTCCTGACCTTGTAATCTGCTTTGTAGGTGTGGGTAAGAGCCTCTATGCCATGCTTTGATGCAGGCCTGTTGGATCTGATGTGAATTTAACAAGCCTGTACTTTCTAAGATCTGAGTAATCATGGGAGGGGACAAAAAGGAGGAAATAAACGGCTGGTGAAAATGACCTTATTTTATATTGTATGTTCCACAAATATAGAGTTGATTGACATCCTGATTTCCCCACAGAATTAAATAAATAAAATGTGAGCAAGGTGACAGAGTTATAAAAGAATTACAGGTATGGAAGTAATATTGATTCAAAGCTATTTCATACTCATTAAATAATATGGTGTAATCCAAAAGTAACCCCACGGGGCAGGTTTTATTAGTCCCATTTTACAAATGAAGAAAGCGCAGCTCAGAGAAGATAAACAAAATGCATAAAAGTTATGAATTAGATTGATAACTAAAATTTGAGCTCAGCTCTTTAACTCAGATTTATTCTTAGTAGGCATGAAGAGGTAGGTGCTAAAACTTAATTCTCAGTGAAGCTTATCAGTTTAAATATTTCATTAAAGAAATACTCAGCCCCATCCCTTTGTTGCTTTATTGAGTTCTTTACTCATAAACTAAAAACATTACTGATATTTACTTTTTTGGGTCTTTCCATTGATTTGTTTCTGTTATGCTTATTGATCATGTATTTAAAAATAACCTTTTCTTAATTTAATTGCCTTGCTTGGTGATCAGAAAACAGTTGCTTATTGAAATTTCATCAGCTATTTTGCTGTTTATTTTTTAAAATCAGTAACATGTATTGGTCAGGGAAGGGCCCCAATTAGGTGCTAATGACCAATTTGAGGAGTTAGTCAATATCTGAGTTTTTATTGGATCTTCAGCAGGGTATAGTATCGATTGCAGCCCATTTTCATTATATTTTAGCTCTATTAGGCTGTGCCTACTTATTCCCTTTCAAAAGCAACAGAGCAATACTTATTGCCATATGCAATATGGGTTATTTGGTTAAGATTATAAAAACATTACAAGTGTAAAAGAACTACAAATAGCTGGCGAACCTTTATAGAGTATTGATTTACAGCCTCTTAATTCAACTTGAGGTCATGTAATGATAATGACATAAAAGTCAGTCATCGTTATCCATACAATTATAATTGACTTTTTTTTCTGAATAGTACCTAGACTAAATAAACTGTTGGATTTGTGGCTTAAAGAATAAAGTCTGAAGAAAACATAAATGATATTTATTTCCCATGTTATACATTTTTATTAAAGATTATAATATGTACACTATGTAGATAATAATATATTTGTTTCTGTAATATGTATATATTTAGTAAATAGACGATCTACAAAAAGGGTAAATCTACATAATGTAAAAAGTGAAAATTTTGCTACAATACGGCAAACGTTTAGAAAATTCAGCACATTTTTATTGTTTTTATTTGGATGTCTTTATTCTATATAAGCTTGCTCAAATACTGTAGTATATTTATACAAGTTTTTGTGATTTCAATGATCTTCATTTTCAAAACCCCACAATCTGACAAATGACAGAAGCATTTTTAAAACTGCATATGAAGGTTCTACTTTTAGTAATTGTGGAGTAGCTTTTATTGGACCAAGCCTCTCACTGATGACAGCTATAAAATATTAACAAAATAAATCTGTTAAAAATCCAAGTAGTTGAAGACATTGGGGACCAACCCAAAGAAGATAAGCCAGAAGGGATGTGTATGCTTAGAAGAATGAAGACAGTGGAAGTGCTCCAGACTGCACCATGCAAAGTGGCTACAAACTCAAATAGAATCCCACAGTTTTAGTCTTTAAAAAAAAATTGTCTTGAAGAACCAGAAAACAGAACTAAGAGCAACCACAGCTGCTATAAAGTGAGGAAACAATGCTGTGAGAAACAAAGTTACAGAAAGGGAGCCTCAAAATATATGTACAAACACTTCCCAAACCCCTCACTGATGCCAGACCTACATATACCCTACGCAGATTACGAGTACCCAAGTTGGTGATAAAACAGAGATCACGGTTAATCTATTCCACAGGAAAGACAATAGTTTGGAGTTGGAATTCAGATAAGTTAATCAACTGATGTAACACAAAAATGAAAGATGGGTAACTATTTTTTCAGAAGAACATAACAGAATCCCAAGTTTCTGCAATATATCATTCACAACATCCATAATGCAATAGAAAAAAATACTATACATACAAAAGAAACAATAAAATGCCACCGATATTTAGGAGAGAAGCAGTGACTAGAGACCAACATTAATATCACCCAGATTTTGGAACTAGCACGGAAATATTTTAAGCAGCTTTTATAACTATGATCCAGGATAACTCAAAATATATTTATAATAAAAAGACAAATAGGAAATCTCAGCAGAGGAATACAAAGTACAAAAAAAGTACTGCATGTGATTAATAGAAAATTGGAGTTAACAGATTTGTAAATAACCATGAATATAAATCAATCAACTTTTCTTCTATGTTCTCTAAATACATATTAATGTTTAACAAAAAATATGTATAACATTGCTTTGGTGGTGGGAGCAATGTATGTTGATTTAATACATATGGCAATTGTAACAAAGGAAAGGAGGGTGGAGAGATTATATTAAATATTAATTATATTATATTAAATATATATATATATTTACAAGGTTCTTATGCTTTAAGTGGTACAATATTGAAAAGAGTGATAACATCAAATGTTTAAAAGTCTGTGGAGCAACTAAAACTCTACTTCTTTATTCTTAGGTGTGCAGGTTAATATAACCAATTTAGAAAACAGGCATTTTTAGATAAATTTAAACTGAGACCTACCTCAGGACCCCAAAATCCCATTCTAAGGTAACTACCCAATAGAAATGCAGTACATGTCCATGAAGGGACCTATACAAAAAATATTCATAAAAACTTTTCTCATAATAGTCAAATATGGAAATAGCCCAGGTTTCCTTCAACGGAAGAACTGATACAGAAACTATGATGTATTCAACAATGGAATACTACTGAACACTACAATGAATCCAACTACTGATACATGCAACAACAAGATGACTCCTAAACGTGTGATGCTAAGTAAGAAATGTTTTACAAAAATTAATGCATATTCTATTATTCACATATATAACTTTTAGAACAGGCAAACCTAATCCATTGGGAAAATAATAGGGGGAAAATAGTTTACTTAAGGGTAGAGATTGATTAAGAAGAAGCATAAAGAAAATTTCTAGGATGATGCTAATATTTCAATAGGAATTTATATAATACAAATATACTCATTTTTAAAACTTGAATGTTACCCTCAATAAGTAAATGTTACACTCAGTATGGACTTGAGCATTTCACTGTAGGCAAATTTTACCGTAAAAAAAGGAAAACCATTATTGAACTCAATGATATCATGATGAAGTGCTTAGGCATGAGGTTTTCAATGGATCAAAGTTTAAGATAGATTTATGGGTAGTTCTGTACAGATGTCTGATAAAGCAAATATAGCAAGATGTTAATTTTTAAATATAGATGGTAAGTATATGGGCATTTATTATATGATTCTTTCAACATTCTGTATGCAGGAACTTTATAAATATATATATTTTTTATTTCAGAGAAGAAGAGAGAGGGAGAGAGAGATAGAAACATTAATGATGAGAGAGAATCCCTGATCAACTACCGCATGCACGCCCCACACTAGAGATCAAGCCAGCAACCCGAGCATGTGCCCTGACCGGGAATCAAACCGTGACCTCCTGGCTCAGAAGTTGACACTGAACCACTGAGCCACTCCGGAACATTTTTAAATAAAATTTAGCAAGTAATCTATAGAGATATTACACATATATGTATAAGTATAAATCTGTTGTATGGGTATATACACACATGTGCACATATATGTGCATATATGTGAGTTATCTCATGCTTTGGCTTTCATAAGTTATCAATATCAGTAGCAATAAAATATTAAATTCACATTTCTTAAATCAAATGTGAAAAAGTTCTTGGATACTACAAAAGAAAACCATCTTTTCAATCCCATTCACAATCAGAAGAAGGAAGCAAAATAAAGCACTGGGTAAGCAAAACAGCTGAAGTCCCTTCAAGACACCGGCAGGCCAGAAATCAGCAGGCGGTTCTGTTTTCCTGATACAGCTTTCCAGTTCATCCAGATTTTATTTTATAAAAATGGAGAACTTTGACTTAGAGTCATATTTAATACATAAGGGTTGTCTTTTGAAGAACTACAAGTGAGTCAGAGAGAAAGGTGTCTAACATAAGAGTAACTGATCTGCCTGCTGTATGGCGGGTTCCCTGGGCTTTAGGCAATGATTCTCAAGGTGATGAACTCGAAGGTGGTTGTCTGACAGCACAAAGAATGCAGTTCAAAGAAGCACAGCTACAATTTTACAAATAAAGAAAATAATTCCCAGAACCTAAATGGCACAGCTAGTTTTCAAACACAATTATTATAATTCCAAATGAATTGTAATATTAAAGAGACACCCTGCCTCACACTCCTCTCTGCTCTACATGAAAATCCTTTTTACCTCCTACATCAGTCCTGAGTTTTCTGCCAACTAGTTAGCCTTTCCCTTCCATATTCACTCACAGGCCAACTTCCATCACAGTTTTACAAGTCCTAGAATTTATTTCTAGATTTCTGCATTTTAAGAAGCATTCCTTCACTGTTTTTAGTGTAACTGAAGCCTTAATTTCCTCTGACAGTGACACTTTTGCAGATTTCCCCAGTGGATCCTAGAATCACTGGGAGGGGGGAAGTGATCTCCTTCTGGCTTCCACACGCAGCTTATAAATCAGTTCCTCTTGTGAATCATAAGGTCTTTTTTTAAGTCCAAATCACCCACCACATGCTCATGTCCATTATTGACTGGCTACATGAAGACCAACTACAAAAATATTGGTAACTGATTCACTGCCAGCTTTATCCCCTAAATTTCTGTCACTCTTACTAAACAGGTGAATATAACCCAGCATTAAAAATTGTTATTCCACAAAAACTAGAAAAGGTAAAAGGTATTTTTATGTCTTTTCTCACCATCCTAAGATTTCTGCTTCCTAACTTTTTGTCTCTAGCTTAACATTATCTATCTATCATCATCTATCTATCTATCTATCTATCTATCTATCATCTATCTATCTAAACTTTTGTATAAGGATGTCCTATTCTAATTTACCTCTACTGCAAAGGCATTCTACCTAGTCTTCCCTGCATGACTCCACTTCTGTTCATCTTTCCCACTGCCAGAGAAATTATGTTCTTAGAAATTAAATTTGATCATGTTACTTTTTTGTTTAAACACCTCTGTGCGTTGCCTGTTGCCTATAACATAACAGCCAAACTCCTCAATAATCTAAACATTTATAATCAGGCCCTCCATCTACCTCTCTAAACGCATCTGATTCCAACATCTTTCATGACGTCTTACACATCCAGTGTAGTGATATTTTACTGTTTACAAATATACCAGATGCTTAAAAGTTATTTTTTCGTCATAATATTATCTTGTCCATTCTATAGAATGTTTCTCTTCCTTTTCTTTTTTCAAACATGGTCATCGACTCATCTTTCATGACCCAGCTCAAATTCTTCCTGCTCTGTGAAAGTGCTCCCTGACTTTGCTACACAGAATTGGTTGTTTCCCTCTTGGTGTCTACACAGTACTTAGTTGATATTTAACTATAACCCTCGTCACACTGAAACTTTAATATCTTTTACAGTGGATCTCTAATCTATAACATTACTGAGTATAAAGATAATACTAGCTAACATCTAATAGCACTGAAATTTAAATTTATTGAACAAGAGTAAATACATGCATTTGTGTAATCTTTCTACAGAGAAATCTGGCACATAAAAGCCATTAAACTAATCAGACTCTTAATTTAGTGGAAATGTAGAGCTCTGTTTTAGTACTATAGATCAGTGAAATGATTTAAAAAACAAAACAAAAAAAAACTAAGCTATTTGAAAAATGTAGTAGAGCTTTACCACTTCCTGGCAATCCAGACATTCTGCCTCCATTTCTATCATTGGGTAATTGGCCTTGTATGTAGCACTGAGGGGATTCAGTACCCTACCTCCTAACCAAAGAAATAGAGGTAAAGAGATCTTTCTTCTCTGCTCCCTTTTGCATGTTGAGCATGTACACCTGACTTTGCTATAGGGCTCAGAATGTTGGGTATTTGAAGTACAAGATTGGGGAGATAAGGAAACTAAGATCATGCTAGTGGAAGATAACTAGCACCAGTCAGGGTGGGAGAGAGAGAGGGGACAGCAATGTCTGCAAAGGAGCCTTGACTAGCTTATTCAGACAGTGAAACCTAGGAATGGCCTTAAGGTCTGTCATCTCCTGAGCCTGGTTTTCAAATCTTTCCAATGATTCCGCAAGTTATATGATATACTTTAAATATATTTCTTCTATTGGTGATTTCTGTTGCTTGGGATCAATTAGCCAGTTGGATATAAAGATCATACCACCATATCCACATAGCACATACACACATAGACACATACCTACATAGATATATACACATTCATATGCATACGCTCACACACACACACACACAGCTACACAGTGAAGAGAGGAAGATCGAGAAGGTAACATTATTATAAGTAACTAAAGAATAAATATGTATACAGTTGCTTCTTTTATACATATTTAGGGTAAAATGTGAAGGTACAATAGTAGTGGCAACAAACACTTCTTACACCAAGACCCAATGCCTACACAATGATCATGATCAGAAGTGGCCACAGTGTCACTTTAAAAATTATGTTCCTTTTTAATGATTGTTTCCCTCTAGTTGTGTTTTTGTTTCATTGGGCTTTTTATTTGGATTACCTTTAACTGTAAATCATCATTTTAAAATGACCACGATTTAACTCATGTATTTAAAGAAAATATTTTTAATGTAGTCTGGCAAGAAGAATTTATAAATATATTTTCTTATTTTCATCAGTTTAAATATTAAACTAAATGAACATTGTGGAGTATCTGTCTTCATTGTCTGTGCCTAGTGTATTATAATATTTTTTATTCATTGTCATAGATAATGATATATATGGGTATACACAATATACTTATTTTAATTTCACAAATAATGTTTCTGGTTAATATCTATCATCCAGCTTGCAAAGACTCTCATTAATAGATTTGATAACAGATCATACTGAAGACTTGCTATGGGAAAGTCATCAGTCAATAACACAATTCTCTTTAATATATGTGGTTTTAATAAGGTTTAAAAATCATAATCTATTGTTCACAACAATACACTACACTTCTCCCTCACTCTCGGTTTTTTTTTTTTTTTTCTCTCTCTCCTTCTGTCATCCTAGTTTTGGTACACAATATTTCTCCTGCTTGTTCATGCCAAGCAGCTATCACCTCTCAAAAGAATGAAAAACTGTCTGTTTGAATGTTTCTAACTTTCCATTTCAGCATTCTCTGTCTGTGGAGCATTTAAAAAAAAAAATCATGCAAGCAAACAGAGCTGTTTGCAAGTTCTTCAGTATTTGAAAGACAAAAGAGAACCTGCCAATTTAAAATGTTCTAAGACACGTCAAGAAAGAAAAGGAGATACTTGTCTGTTGAAATTCTGAGCTATGTGGGTGTGTAGGCACAACACATCGGCATAAAACAAAAACGGGACAAAACAAAATGTTGCTGCAGAGACTCATTCCCAGCTGTGCACTGCAGGAAATCATTCGGTGCTCTTGATCCATGATGCAGACGAAGAGTTTTATAGAACTAGAAAATCAGTCCAATTTGAACTAATAGCCGTCCAGACACAACAATGATTGTAAGCTGGAAAAAAATAATGTTGAATCCAGTTGTTCAGAACCAAAAAAGAAATAATAACAAAAAGCTACAAGAAGAGCACGTATTCTGCTCCTAACTCCTGTTTATAGGCCTTTCAAACTTGTCTCCTACTGTTGCTTCGTTCTGCCCTTTTCAGTTTCCAAAATAAAAGGATATTTGGGGGAGTTTATGGGTTGTTTGGTCTCCTTTCTTCTTTTGTAATCGGAAAAAGTAGTCCATGGTCCTCTGTGGAACTAGTTTTTAAAATACTTTGTTCTTTCCAAACAGATTAAAATGAATACTTAGGTATTTTTTTATTATGATCAGAACCAAACCAGATGTAACCATACTTCAATGGATCTTAATCAGGGTTTGCCTATAGAATATCAATACTTACTCTACAGAGCAGACATTCTGACTAAAATAAGGACTATGAGGACCACTGTGAACTCAAATGCCATCATAGTCACTTGGCCCAGCCAAGTGATATACGATTTTATTTAATTCCTGACAAAGGACATCATTGATCTTATTACAGCAGGATTACATTATAAATTTGCAGTGACCTAAAACTTAAACACACATAAGAAAATAACTGCCATTATAACCCATATTTCTGGTACCAGAAGAGCATAATAGTGCATCTCTACAGCAGTGAATTCAAGGTAGGCATTTGTACTCAAAATTCCTCCAAATATTTTTTTGAAAGCAAGTCTAACCACCCGATGTTTGGTAAATTGAAGCTGACCATGCTACCTCTCACAAAAGATAGGAAGAGCAATAGACACTTTTTGAAAAGCAAAACAAACGGGTTTTGCAAAACATTATCTCTATGGCTAGACTGAATAGATTATTTATCTAATTTCAGATGCATCTCCCGGAATACAGGTTCCCACTACTCTCACTTCCTATTTCTATTATCTGATGGGCACCGCTCTAGTCGTAACATTTTCAGCCCTTATAATTTTCATGGAACTATGGAACTCTTACCCACTATCCATTTAAAATTAGAATAGTCAAACTGCTTTTTATGTTTTTTTTATGTACCACTTATCAAACAATATTGAAGTTTGCAATACCATATGATGAAAAATAAGTATTATACCTGAGCCCTTATTTAAAATGTTCTAACATCAGAATACCCAGAAGATGCATTGAGAGGGTGGCAGTAGGGGAGAAATAGACTGCTTCCAAGCTTCTCCACCCTCACTTCATCAATATCAGCAGAACATATGTTCAATATCTGCTCTCTTCTGCCTGGCTTCCAACACTAAGCCTATAAGCTAGATGTGTCTCTGGCAGGTCTGCCTGAAAACTCAAAATGAGAAGCAAAAAAGGCAAAGGAGAGAAAATGCAAAACACTTTTTTAAGTCACTGAAAATGAAATCATAGTCTTAATTAGGCAATTACTCTACAACAGAGTTGTTTGTAATATAGAAATACATCGAAAACGTCGTGTCTGCTCACAATCCAAAATATGAAAATAAACCTGTAATAAATCTCTAAGCTAACTGCTATGCAAGGAGCATGAGCTTATATTGACATTCCTCAAAGAAAAATATCAGAAGGGGTCCATGTAAGTTCTGGTGCACGCAATGGCCGCAGAAAAGATGCTGTCCCCATGGGCCCTGCTCTTTAAGGACTGCTAGATAATTTCTTATCTCCAATGATGAAACACACACAGAACAACAACAACACTGCTTTACATTGTGTTTCCCCTGGTTTAAAAGACCTAGACAAAAGGGAAAAGGAAAGTTACATTCATTAACTTGCTCTTTTTCATTTGCTTTTATCAGTTAGATTTAGAGTTCCTTGGGGCATAATCTCAGATCCTTTTCTCATTTCATTCTCCTCCCCTGATAATCTCTTGCACTTTTAAACCATTTGCATACCATCTGCATAGGCAACAATTCCCAAATTATATCTCCAGGCCAGATATCTTTCAGAAGCTCCAGGCTTACTTATCCAACTGCTGGGTTGACACCTCCACTTAGATGTCTCTTGAGCATCTCAAACTTAATCTACCCAAAACAGAGCTAATGATTTCCAGTGTTCCAGCACCACTGTCATTCTCCCATCTCACCCCACCCCACCCCCAAACAAACTACTCCTAGGTTCTCTCTGGCTAAACACATTCTACTTTACCCACACAGGATCCCATACAGAAAACTAGGAGTCTTTGCTGATGCCAGTCCATCACTAAATACTATTCTAACTCCAAAATTATTTTCAAGTCCATCTGCTTCCCTCCAGCACCACAGCCAAAACGTGGGGCCACATTATAAGCATTTAACATCTGGACTCTGCAATAGCCTCCTAAACAGACTCCTGATTACCCTTTGCCTTTCTTCAGTCCATTTTTAACAACATGGATTTTCTTATGATGTAAATCTGATCAGGTCACTCCTATTAAAATCCTTGACTGGATTATAACTGAATCTAGGTTAAAATTCAGAACTAATATTCTGATTTACAATATCCTCTCAGCACATTCAAAGACTACTGCTTTTGAACTGTTTCTAGAACAAGGTTCTTCCTTTTTCTTCCTCGGGACATTGCCTAAAATCCCTGCTCCTTAACTTTCCTCCACTCTTCCTACCTTCCCATCTTTCACAAGTGTTTCTTCATTATATCATATTTCCTCTCAGATCTTCCCTAACCCTTTCTAAATAGTCCCCCATCACAATCCCTAATTATGCTTCACTTTTCTTGTGTATCACTGATTGCAATGCACAATCCTATATAATAAAAGGCTAATATGCAAATCGACAGAATGGTGGAATGACCGGTCGCTATGATGCACACTGACCACCAGGGGGCAGGTGCTCAATGCAGGAGCTGGCCCCTGGTGATCAGTGCGCTCCCACAAGGGGAATGCCACTCAGCCAGAAGCTGGGTTCACGGCTGGCGAGTGCAGTGTCGGTGGTGGGAGCCTTTCCCACCTCATCGGCAGTCAGACATCCCCCGAGGGCTCCCGGACTGTGAAAGGGTGAAGGCCAGGCTGAGGGGACCCCCGCCCAAGTGCACAAATTTTGTGCACCGGGCCTCTAGTTTTGTATAATGATCATGTGTCCAAGTCTATGTTCCTTGCTGGAACGGGAGCTCCACGGTTGTTCTATTAATTTTGGATTCCACTGTACTCTCAGAGCCTTGCCAGGGCTGAACACATAAAGGTGCTTAAAAATATTCTCCAATGAGAAATTCACTTTAGAATTCAGTACATAAATTGTGTGCCTGTTTGGAAGAAGTGGAAAACCTCCTTTTGTTAAAATATGACAAAAAATGCATACAAAAAACCCACAGATATATTTCTTTGATGTTTTAGTGGCTTGACAACACAAAGGTAATGTTAACATTAATGACTAAAACCAATATTTTCTTAAAATTATTGTGTTAATTGTCTTCTTAAGCCCAAATCCCTACCCTCTGAGAAGTTTCTCATCTTCTGTTTTGGAAAATATATAAAAGTGTCTTCTGTGTTTTGTTGTGAGCCACTTTGAATTCTCTTTGTGATTAAGTTGGTTTGGTTGATAAATCAAACATTAGATGGATTTGGATGTATTTCCTAATATCCACTTCTCTTCTCCCCCAGCACACCCCTCAAAAAAATAAAACATTGGAAGATATAAATGTATGGTTCTAATAAATACAATGTTAAAGTTATCCTCACTGCTGGGCTGCTTCAGGAACTTTTATATACCATTATTACTTTCAAATTGTACCAGGTCTTAGCCTGATCCACAGAGTGAAGACTTAGAATGAGAGATACATAAAAAAGAATACTTCACAGCTGACTCAAGCATCTAATTCTGTTTTATGCTTTAAAAGCACATTCTATGAAGCTTCAGTATATCTATGGAAATACTTGTTTTATAGACAAATATTTTTTTGAAGTGAGATTTGACAGTGTTTATAGCAAAACACTTTGTTCTCTAGCAGCTGTTTGAACACACACATAAATATGCAGAAAAAGTCACAAATACTCTGTTCTTATAAATACTTGATGTGAAAAATCAGCATTTTATAGTCATTTAGGATAGTGTTGCTAATAATAATTTCCATTTACCAAGAATATATAAAACTCTCAGATATAATGAGTTTTTATCATAATTTTGTTTTAGCCTCTTACCAACATTCTATATAACCACTAACCTGTAAGTTCCTTGAAGATAGCGGTCATAATTTATTAATCTTTTTATTCTCATGGCGGATTAGAGTCATTGACATCAAATATGTGCTCAGTAAATATTCATAAAAAAAGTAAATGACCTCAGAGATTCTGTGAATTAATTTAGTCACCAATTCCAACTTCTTAAAAAAAAACAACTGCAAGTAAATATATTTGTTCTAATTCAGCTGATCTGTATCAAGCAAACAAAATCAAAACCAAAACCAGGAGCCTTTGTCACAGGGTACATATTGTAAATGTCTGAGTAATGCAATTTAATGATCATAATAAATGTGTAGCACTGAATGTTTCAAAGTATTTCCACTTAGCCTGATTCTCACAATGAAACTATGATAGATGGGATAGACATTTATTATCTAAATTTTATAGATAAAATAATTTAAGATCAGTAATGACAGATAATTTCCTAAATCTGGAACTTGTGTTTTTCAAATTCAATCCCAGTTCTTCTTTGACTATATGTAACACATATTCATTTAATTCCTCTAACTGTCCAGGCACTTGGCTAGGCAGTAATTATACAAGAATGAACAGAGCAGTTAGGGACCCTGCCTTAACAGAGCTTAAAACAGTGCAAGAGAATTATATGATAGAATATTGGAGATAGTAAGTAGAGGACCAGAAGTATGGGTGGACAGTAAGCAGCAGGAAAAAAATTTAGAGATACTCAAAGTAAGTCTGGTCAGAGTTCAAGTCCAGTGGGTGAGCTAAGGTAAGGGTGGATCAAAGTCCAGAGAAACCAGATTCAACGAATGTTTACCTTATAAGTCTACACAAAGATCTGGAATCTAGGTTTGGAGATAAATTAAAGATAAGGTCTTAGAGAAAGGATCTGATGCTGAGTCAACTGCTGTCAAAGGGAAAAATTCTATATTCTAGCCGAGAGCCAGTGGTGGATTTTAGCAAGCATCTCTGAGCCAATGGCAAAGGCAAGAAGGCTCTATACCTGGTTGCCCTAGAAATTTGAGGAAGAAGTGACCATGCCACTCCTAAAAGTTAACTTAACGATTTTTAAAACTAGAAAATTTTGAGAAACCACTTTCAAAATGTGATCAAAAGTAAGTTACTATGCAACTACTTTCAAAATGGGAACAAAATAAGTTACTACTTCTCACTAAAACCATTTCCAAAAGTTTCCCTTGATTTTGAGGAGTCTTCTCCACCCCTTCTCCCCCGCCCCACAACATTATATATATTTTTTCACAACTCATGTAATTTCTCACAACTTGTGTATTTGAAAGCATTTCTCTTTTCTCCAACCACTTGTAGGCATTAAGGAAGTAACTTATCACCAATTTTAGGCTCTTTAATAACTTCAGTCCCTTTAAATTTCCTAATTTTCTTTAGAGTTCCCCAGAAAAACACCATTATAAGTATTCTCATTACAACAGTTTCCATATCTTCAAAAAGTGTTTTATCTTCATTAAAGTCAATGAGTTTGGGACACAAATAGAGAATATAATTCTTCATAACTTGGAGTGGTTACTAGCTGTCCACACTGAAACTTACCCAGTTCCCATTCCTGCTTGGCAACCAAGTTGATGAAATCTAGGCTATGTATTAGTGGGGATGAAGGAGAATATTTCTATAATGTCCAGGGATGATAAGCTTTTGGAATACCAATCTTACAATAAGTATGATATCCAGAATCAACATTCTTTCTTTTTTTAAAATATATTTTATTGATTTTTTACAGAGAGGGATAGAGAGTTAGAAACATCGATGAGAGAGAAACATCTATAAGCTGCTTCCTGCACACCCCCTACTGGGGATGTGCCCACAACCAAGGTACATGTCCTTGACTGGAATTGAACCTGGGACCTTTCAGTCCACAGGCCAACACTCCATGCACCTAGCCAAACTGGTTAAGGCTCAACATTCTTTCTTGAAAGATGTTGCAGAAGGTCTTTTACTGCTCTCTAATTAAATATTCTTAATGAGTTTTCCTTTTTAAGAGTATCACTCTACTAAAATTCTACCCACTTCTGAGTTTTTATAAGCCACCACACGATACACTCTTATTTATACTCTCTAGTACTTTAATTGCATGGTAGTTAGAGCTCTTCATTTCTGCTGGATAATGAGCTCCCAGATCACTACGGTATCACAAGCTATTTTTTTTCTCCACAATTGCACACAGAGTAATTTCTTCATCATCTTGTTTTAGTGTCATAAGGTTTTTGCTTCCAGAGCAAATTGCTCTTCAGTTTTATACATGAAGCTTCTGATTTGTGTCTGCCCATTTCTCTAACTTGTTCTCTCCTTGTATTTGAAATAATACTTTATCTATTTTTGCACTACTGGTTAATTTAACAATGTAGTATATCATCTAAAATCATATCTAGATAGTATACTCAGGATTATTTTGGAAGTGAACTATATATTTGGTGAATTCAGTGATGACAAGACAGTCAAAGATTGGTCATTCTTTCTTATTGATATTGAATTTTGTGAGTGCCATTAGGTTGGCTTATGGCTAAAAATTACTGGTCAGAGTAAAATATCCCAAAAGCTAATGATTTCATTCAAAATATTAAATTATTGATAAAGAGTTGATAATACCAAGAGATTAAATTCAGACACACATAAAAGATTAAATTTAAGGACCATATTGATGCCCTCGGGCTACAAAATTTATCCAAAACTCAAGGTCAACTTATTGAATGAAATGTTTTCAGCATATATACTTATATATACTCTAAACATTAATTGCTCCCAAGCATGTTGAATAAGAGAGTTAAATAAAATTTTCAGAATGTTATATATTGCTTGGCTATAATAAATATGCCCAATAAAGTGTTATTTTTAGAGATATATATTTTGTTGACCCTGTGAGTAATGGAGCAGGCTTGTAAATCATGCTTATGAAACTGATAGCTATAGGGCTTTAAGATTTCTAGATACTCATAATAATATTTGTTTATGTCTCTATCTCTGTAAGCTAAATTGAAAGCTTGTTTAATAATATATCTTTTTAATGTAATGCTGGGCCAAAAGAAGTATTAAAAATTTGATAAATGACTCAATTAATGCACGAATACAACATTACCCACCTCATCTATATTGTGTTAATCTCCCTACTTTAATTATTCTCCATTGGTCTAAATTTAATGTTTCCTTCTAAATCAGCTCAAAATACATCCTCCAGATAAAAAAAAAATCCCCATCCTTTCCTATTTACCAATTAATCTATATTATATATTAATTTTTAAAATGTTATTTATTTTATTCTTTTTATGTAGATGTTGTTTTGAAACTCCAGAATGCCTAACATATCAGTAATTGCATAGTTAATGCTCAAAAGTTTTAATCAAACTCTTTCATCCACCTACAATGTATAAACATATATATATACATATATATGTGTATATATATATGTGTATATATATATACACATATATATCATACACACACTGTGTGTGTGTGCACATCTCAACATATTAAAACCTATTAGCTGTTAGCAGAAATTTTCTACAAATAAACAGGCTACTATGTAAGGATTCTAATATATTCATTCGTTCATTCAGCAAAATTTATAAAGTGCTTAGTGTATACAAACAAGGCTAGCCTTAGACCAGTCACTGTGGAGTTACTAATTTCTGCAACTCCCTCAGTGTCTAGCTAGAACCTTGCACACAATGAAAACAAACTCGGTCAATAAGAGGATGAGGTCTCTCTTCTCAAAGATCTTATTTATTTTGTACAGTTACTTATAAGATATTTTGTTTCAACACAGGGTTATTACTGAACAAAAGATGTGTATTATTTTAAAAATTTTAATAGTAAGTACTAATTTTATATTCTCTTATACTCAAAACTACCTGGAATTTTCCACTTTGAAAAATGTTCAAATTTAGCTATGGCTAAGTAGAGAAAGTAAGGCCTGAGCAGATGGCTGTCAAAACACCAATGACTACATACCATGGCAGAGAACTTGCACACAAAATTATGCAACTTGTTACACAGTAGACTTCTTCCATGTAAATGCCAAGGGACATCTGGCTTGAAAACTCTGCAAAAGCAATTTGATGCTATTCTATATTTGCTCTGTCTTCCACGAATATTAAATTATACCAGCATCTGCTAGAATCCCTGACAGGGAAGGCTGTGTCCCCAGAACCATTTTAAACCTTAGTGTTTTACTTTTCAACATCAGAAAACAGCTGGAAGCTGAATTCTGATGTACACAAAGTATATCACCTATATGAATGAAGTTATTTGGAAAATAGAATCTTTATGTCTGAAAGAGTTAATGCATCCTCCATTCACAATATATTATACTTCCTCTAACAAAGCACATGTATACAAATTGCTTGTAAACAGCTATGTTCTTGAAGTTTTTTCCTAAGTTTGTAGTTACTACATTCATCTTTGCTGTTAGTTTCAATTTTAGTGGACATTTATGCAACTGTCTAATGAAAAATGTTTTCCATTGTGCTACTTGCAACTGTAAAATATATTTATTTTAATTAGAATGTTACATAAATTAACAGAGAAACCAATATTTTACAAATTTAGTTAATACAGTTTGTACTTGATTAGCCTAGATATTTTTATTGGACTGGATTTATTTATTTATATTTTTTCAATTACAGTTTACATTCAACATTATTTTGAATTAGTTTCACATGTACCGCATAATGGTTAGACTATCATACACTTTACAAAGTGATTCCCCTGATAATTGCAGTACCCATTTGGCACCATACATAGTTATTATAATACTAGGGGCCCAGTGCACGAATTCGTGCACCTTCAAAGGAACTGTGGGCGTTGAGGCTCATCCTCCGCACCCCTGCCTGGCCCCTCCCACCTGGTCCCCTGTCTGGCAGCCCTGCTTCTGCTGCTGCTGCTCCCACATGCTGAAGGCACTGGCCCCACTTGCACCCACTGATGATGCAGAGCAATTGGGGCCAGCACCAGCAGCAGGTGTGACCAGGGCCAACATCATCAGGAGGTGCGAGTGGCGACTGCTGCCCTGATTGCCCCTCAGGAGCAGCGGGAGGTGGAAAAGCCCTCAGGGGTGATCAGGGCTGGCAGCCGCCACTCATACCCGCTGATGGTGCCGAGCAATCGGGACCGGTGCCAGGCACCAACAGCGGGTGTGAGAAGCGGCTCTGGTGCTGGCTGTGGGTGCGAGTGGGGCCAGCGCTGGCAGCTGGTGTGAGTGCCAGGCGGGACTATGGCGTGCGGGAGCAAAGAATTTTCAGTTACCACCAGACGCTCGCCCTGATGACAGCGACCGGCACCCCGCCTTGGTCTGGTGCTCCCCCCTCACCTGCTCTACCATCCTGCTGTGGCCAATGCCTGCCATGTTCCGCACACACCCCCTGGTGGTCAGCGCATGTCATAGTGACCAGTTGTTCAGTTGTTCCGCCGTTCAGTCTATTTGCATATTGGCCTTTTATTATATAGAATTATTAACTGCATTTCTTATGCTGTACTTTACATCTCCATAACTATTTTGTAACTACCATATGAAAAGATGCTCAACATCACTAATCATCAGAGAAATGCAAATTAAAACCACAATAAGATATCACCTCACACCTGTCAGAATGGTTATCTATCAATAAATCAACACACAACAAGTGTTGATGAGGATGTGAAGAACAGGAATCCTCATCCACTATTGGTGGGAATGCAAATTGGTGTAGCCATTGTGGAAAACAGTATGGAGGTTTCTCAAAAACATTAAAAATAGAACTGCCCTATGACCCAGAGATTTCACTTCTGGGTATATAGCTAAAGAAACCCCAAACAATGATTCAAAAGAATATATGCACCCCTTTGTTCATTGCAGTATTATTTACATAGATACTTTTTATATCTGGTCACAGTACCTTTTTACTCTGCATGAAACATAATTGATAAAATTTTAATTTCATACTAGTTTTTATTCTATTCCATATAATATTAAATATGAAATTATGAACACATTTTAGATAAAACAGTGTTCAGAGAGATTAAGTGAAAGGCATTTTTGATAAGATAAATTAATATTCAAACTAAAACACAAATTGTAGTTGATGGCTAACTTGATACACACAAAGAAATAATAGGTAGTTGGCAAAATTTTGTATGTGTGAGTTTGTGTGCAGGTGTGTTCAGGGCAAATACATTTCTGTGCCTGAATCTGCACTGCCTGGTAAGTGTGGCATGGTTGGAAAAGGATTCGCAGCTGAAAAAGAGCAAGTACTTTGTTCCACTAAAAAGAAATCACTGTAAATTTTCTGGTGGCTCCATAATGTAGTCAGAATGTTTTAAGTGTAATTTCCTGAGTGAAAGCTGCCACAGGTATATTGTACCCTGCCTCCACCCTGACCACACAGCTCATATCGCTGTAGTTCAGCAGCTATGACATTTCCTATTTCCCATTTAAAAACGTATGAATTTGCACAATATACTGAAAGCAGAAAAAAATGGTTTCCTTGATTTAAATTTTTTAATTTAATTTTAATTCTGATATGATTGGTCTCTTTTCTCCATGGACCCTTCCTTCTTAGGTATGATTTCTCCTTGACCTACTAACAAAGCAATTGAAAAAAGTAATTGTAGCTATATTAAAGCAAATTGTGAAATCTCCGATATCTCCATCTTTATGAAAGTAATAACTTCTCAGATCACTATTTCTTTAAAAATCCTTAATGATAAACAAAATTCATGATTTAAGCTTTTGATTTTTTAAAAATAGTAGACTATGTATATACATACTCTTTTTAAAATTTAATTTATTGGGGTGACATTGGTTAACAGGATCATATAGATTTCAATTGTATATTTCCATGATGCATGATCTGTACATTGCATTGTGTGTCCACCACCCAAAGTAAAATAATCTTCCAGCCCCAAATAGTTAGCCCCCTTTACCCGCTACCTACTGATAACCATCATACTGTTGTCTTGTCTATGAGTTTTATATTCCACATATGAGTGAAATTATGGTTCTTTTAAATGCAAAGGCTAAGTAATCACTTTTCTCAGAAATTTACTTACTATACAAACAAGCAACCCAGGAGTAAGGGGAGGAAAAAAAAAGGCCTTTTTTTTTTTGTATTGGAAGTGAAAGGTCTACTTTATGCAAAAATAGCAGAGATGCACATTTAATTTAATTTTTCATACTTTATAATGCCTCAATTCTCTCCTTTCCCATTCATTCAAATTAAATTAAACTCCTCAACTGATTTTCTCTGTTATGGACATTTACTATGTGTAATGGGAAATAATTATAATTGCAAGGTTTGTTTCTATGCTTTGTGAACCCCCAAAATGTATAGCACTAAATTTTTTTAAAATTGTTTGATATTAAAAGAAAGCATACCTGATGGCCCTTGACTTTTTATTTTTGACTAACTTTAAGCACACTTCTGCCTAATCAAAACAACTGAAGGCATTTGCATATACCATTATTATCATGACACATTATTATACAAATTGAGAAGTGATTATACAAATTGATAACTGATATGATGAATGTCAAAAGGGAAAGAATTTAGAGGAATAGACTAAATGGGGTTGGCAAGACTAGGAGCAATATAGCAAATGAGAATGTTGTTCTTGCACTGCAGGCAAGATATAACCATGGCTGAAGGGTACTGACAATAATAATAGAGAAAAGAGGGAAAAAGTAAGAGATATTTAAAAGGTGAAAGTCAAAAGAGACTAACACCTCATTAAACTGGGGGGGGGGGGGGGCGGTAAGAGAGAAGCAGGGCTCAAGGACAATCCCCAGGTTCCTTTGCTGGCACTCAAGTAGAGACTAATAAAACGATAACAGAGCAGGCTGAAGGTCTAGACCTAGGAATCTCCAACATACACTTGGAATGAGTGCCAGGAAAGTGCAGATACATAGAGAAAATCTATGGAATCAAAAGAGAGAAGCAGTCTGGAACTCGGAAGCATTTTGGTACATGAAATTTTACAGAGGTACCAATAAAAGTTACCCAGAAGAAAGAACAAACCCAAGAGAGCAGAAAATACTTAGAAAAAGAGTTGTCTTGGAAGTCAATGGAAGAGAGTCCTCAAAGAAAAAGAAGTGTTCAGACATGATGAAGGTTACAAGTAATTCAGAAAAAATAGAGAAAAATTTTCACTGGATTCAGAAATTAGGGGCTTACTGGTTAACTTAATGAGAACAGCTTCATAGAGAGATGAAAAATAAATGCAGATTGTCACCAGTTGAGACGGGAATGGACATGAGGCAGCAGGTGTGGGCATGGATGCAATGGAGGATAGTATACACTTTTTTGTTTGTTTTATTTTTAAGAGGGAAAGAATTAATCATGTGAAATGCTAAAGGGAAAGAGTTAGTAGGGTGGCATATTAAAAGAAAACGGATGAAGTGAGACCCATTATGGGCTATATTCAAATTCAAAGTGTCTATCGATGTTGCATATAGTGTTCTAAAATATCTAAACTGGGAGTACTAAATAACTTTAAAACTCACATTACCTTTGAGTACAACAGTATTTTAAAGTTACTGATTCTATTTGTTTTTAAAGTTATTATTCTGCCTCCTGCAAAGAAATCCTCTCTCTCTTTTTTTTTAATCCTCACCCGAGGATATTTTTCCATTGACTTTTAGATAGAGTGGAAGAGAAAGGGCAAGACAAAGAGAAACATTAAAGTGAGAGAAACACATTGACTGGTTGCCTCCTTCACGCCCCTTACCAGGGAGGAGCTTGCAATCCAGGCACCTGCCCTTGACTGGAATTGAATCCAGAACCCTTTGGTCTGCAGGCTGATGCTCTATCCACTGAGCCAAACCAACTAGGGCCAAAGAAGTCCTCTTTGAATAGAAATTTGGGTAGGGGCTTTCTACTTATCAAAATAGATTTCTCCCTTTATATTAATTGACTTATAATATATTCATATTAGTTTCAGGTGTGCAACATAATGATTAGACATCTGTATATACTACAAAATGATCATCTGTCCCATACAAAGTCACACAATTTTTTTTTTCTTGAGCTGAGAACTTTAAGATTTACTTTCTTAGCAAATTTCAATTTTTCAATGTTGTTACTGATTATAGTCATCATGTTGTACATTACATTTTCATGACTTATTTATTTTCTTTTATTATAGTAAGGGAAAGTCTACAGCTATGAGTTATGTTAAGAAATGCATTTGAAGTATGAGGATTTCATTTGGGCACTCCTTATGTATCCATCTATTGATTTTGTCCACATTTATCAAAATCTAAGAACATGCTGACATTGTATGTCAAAGTACTATTTTTGCTAAACTTTTGACTAAAAGTGATTAAAGTACAATTTCATAAGCACCAAGAACATTTTGCAACTGAGAATGAATTTATAACATGAATATCATTGAACACTTAATTTTAGAGTAAGTGAGGGTTTAGAATGGTGATGAATACACAATGAGAGATTGTCAATGAACACAATTTCTTCTTGAGTTTCATGAATAAGCAAAAATGTAGAATAAGCAAAACTGTGTAGCATTATGACATTCCTTTTAAGAAAAACAAAATAGAATCTCAGCCTTAGAAACCTCAAAAATGTATATTATCTTAAAACTTCCTGAAAGATTATTTTACTTTTTTGGCCTTGCAAAGTTTTATTTATATACTGAAAATCAACAAGCAAAGAAGTAAGCAAATATCCAGAGCAAACCAATAAGACAACAGCAAAACTCCAGTAATTTCTTAGGGGAGTGATTTTACTTGCATCGTTAATTTTTATGCTGTTTCCCTTCTAATGCTGTTGTTGAAAGCACGGGGGCACTCTCCAATGGGAGAAATTTCCTAGAACCTTGAAGTTTATAAAGCTCTTATATGTCTTATGGACTATTTTTGATCCATGGCCTACGTAAAGCCACGTTCTAGAGGAGTCTTTTTATTCTGCAAACAGAGGTAAGTAACATCCCAAATGAGTCTTCTCTTTGTAAAACCCACAGTCCTTAAAAAGTACCTCTGAATGGAGGAACAAGGCAAGCTTTTCTGGCTTTCTTCCCCTTGGCTGTTTGCTATTCCTTATTTCCTTATCCACAAGTTCTTATCAGAGCAGGACATACTTCCAATGACAAAATAAAAAAAAAAAAGTCACTTACAATTTCCTCTTGGGATAATAACACCTGTTCTCGCCTAAACTATTCAAAGGGATGATCAGGGTATTCTTTCTCCTAACTTTCCTCGCTATAGCTGCTGCTAATTCTTATTGCTGCAGAATTAACTACACTATATATACTTACGTATGTGTGTGTGGAGCAAACGAAAGAAAAATCACAAGAGAGAACTTTTAAGTACTTGGACATTATTTTTTCTGGAACTATGTGTATTTCCTATATAACTTTAAGAAATAAGCTGTTACAAAAGCATATATTTAATTCTACCAGCCTATAATCTACTTCAAATCAATGAAAATGTAATTTCAAGATCTGAATATTTTGCCTTTCCAAAATTATTTTAAACTTAGTATAAAGAAAAGTCAACAAAAAGGGTAGTCGATTTGTGAAATATTTTGGAACAAAATCGGTGATAAGTAAATATTTGGGAAAAATGCACTTAACATTCAACATTTTACTCACTGCATGAAATATTGTAATTTAGCAACAAGGACTCTATTGTAATCAAGGGGACTGTAATTCTTAAACTAGGATTTAGGCCCACTATACGTTGAAATACAAATCCCAAAACGGGAAGGTTCAGAGTTATTAGGGAATTAAATTCGTGGCATTTTTTTTCTCAATGAATCACTCATGTGACAAAATGTATTCATAAGATGTGAGATACAATTTGAAAAAAAGTAATAGACTTTTTTTTGTATAAGTGAACACTTCTCCCACTTGTGGCCAAGATACTTTTAACTTCCTCTACCCCAGGGATAAGTATGAAGATTACCTCTCTGGAAAAATGATATGATCCCAGAGGGGGAAAAAAAAAATCTGCACATTCTTGCATTAGATGCTACCCTAGCAAAACCACTGGCTCTCTACCTAATCACCTTGTTACCTTTTCCTTACACCTAGAGTTTTAAATCATCCCAATCAGCTCCTCAACCAGGTCATTTTAGGACCTCAAAATGAAATGTTAATAGCAAATAAAATATGCAAATTCTTTAATAAAGTGTACCTCATATAGAAGAAGAGCCAAGATTAAACAGAAAAAAAATATCTGGAAGATAAAAGATTATTCACAGGACTGCTTTTTTTTTATAAAAGAAAGAAATCTTTAATATTCTTGGAGAAATTAAGAAGAGAAAAAGAATAGAGCAATATGAAAAAGTACTATTACAAATATTTCTAAAATAAACTTTCAATACAACTTTTGGAAGATAGAGTTGAAGATATTGCCTATAAAAACACATAAACTAAAATATGAAAAAAAAAGTGACATAGATCATCAATACAAGAAAGCCACATTTGACTAATAGGAGATTCAAAAAGAATTTTAAAAGCTAGGTAAAATTTATATTTAAACATACAGAAATTACCCAAAATTGAAGGAATAAGTATATAGACTAAAAGGGACTACCATTTTGTATTAAAAATAATTTGAATACAAAAGGACTTAGAACATTTACTACACATGTAACATTTATCAAGAAACTATTTGAGAATGTGTTCCAGCAAAATGAGAAAGTAAACCAAGAAAGATGAAGGTATAGATTCCTAAACATGGTGGTTCCAATGTAGAAAATTAGTATAGTAGACCTAAGGAATAATAAATTCATGTTCAGGCAGAACACAGAGAATTTTTGGTAAATAGCTCTAAAGAAAGAGGGACTATTTATAAAAACTCATATATTGAAATATTTGTGAGGGAAACAATATAATAATGACAAATATTTCAAGAAGTGTAAGAAGGATTAGGAAGTAGAAATAATAAACAGAAATTAGCTTCCAAGATAGGACATGTAAACATGAAAGAATAAATATTTTAACATTGGACATTATTCACATAATGATAGATATATACAATTTAAATAAAATTAAATAAAATTAACATATATTAGAGGGATAGGCAAAAAAGACAGGGTATAAGAAAACTAAATTATTATTTATAAAAAAATTATTATTTATAAAAACAAAATGTCAATTGATAATATCTAAAATTGACAAATTGAATAATATGAATAGAGACTTATCATTAAAATATATCAAAAGAAATAGCCAAAAAGTATTAACATTAGACACCTAAGAAGAACATAATTGGGAATTGAGAAAGGGGTGGGTAAGTGTGTTTTGTTTTATATCAAGTTTCTTATTTTTTGTACTTGTATTTGTTTTATTTTTAAAAAGAACTAAAAATGTTTATAATCATAAATCTCATTAATCATTAACTTTGATTTTATATCACCTTTAACATATCCTATCTACACTTCCTTTTAAGACTCTAGTCATCATTTCTGCTTCTTCTCATATAAGCAAGTTTACCAATCGATTAATTTCCTAACATTTTCAGTCTCCTTAGAGTTAATTTATATGCTTATTAAAGGAACATTAAATATTACCATGTCCTATCTTTTAATAAGTCCTTTCCTAAAACACTTCATTTTTGTTTCTTATAAGAAAATCTCTTGTTTTGTATGACACTCTTATTTCACAATCAATTCTAACTTGAAATAGCAAAAACATTTTACAATGTCCAACACATCTCCTCTCCTTTTATTCTCATTCCAAGGCAACTAAAGTTGATCAAGAAATATTATCAATTTATTTTTTTTGTATTTGTGCAAAACAGGTAGTAAAATCCCTTAAAAATATTCCAACACATAATGGAAAGAGATGCCATCAGAGATAAAACTGCTGGTTTCAGGATATCAGGTATTTCTGTGCATATATTTAAACCTATAAAATCAAAGGTGAGACAACTGTATTTGCATTTATCTCCCTTCGATGCTAACTTTTTAAAAGAATCTTTAAGTATCTCAGATGACAGCCATCAAAGAATGGCAGTCTTTTAAAATGGCTGATTTTCTTTTTAATAAGTTAAATGAAATAAGGGTTTTAGGAAAACCACTTCATCTATTTTAAGAAGAAAATTTTTCTTGTTTAAATTAACTCTCTCCAAAAACATAGGTATCCTATGTATTATGAACCATGGTGGTATGTACCTGACACGTGGCCTGTGCCTAGTAAATGGAAGCTGTTGTAGGATACATCCCAAGGGATTATAGAAAACAGTTTTTAAAAAAGCAATATTATACATTTGAAAATTAAGATTTTGCTAAACTTTATATTACCAAGTCCAGCTGTCAGATAGCAGGCATATTTACACAGGCCTTCTACCTTTCATAAGGCTCTTTTGAGCAACAGGTAAGTTATCTATAGGTTGATACATGCACTCACTTGCTGAAATCAATACTATTCTTATGTACAAAGTTTTCTAACTGGGAGCCATCATAGGAACACTTATTATATAAAACATATTGACTCACAAGAGTAGGAGCAAAATAAAATGTTTAAACTGAAGTGAATAATTGAATTCAATAAAAAAAATGTAAATTTGACTCTGAGTTAAAACATCTTTAAAATAATGACTCATGTTAACTGTACTTTACAGTTAATACACTCAAAGATAATAGGGGGAGGATAACAGTTTTCATTTTAATCTTTTAAGTAGCTATATAACATGTAACTAAACATAATTGTGTTTTGTCATCCATAGGAAAGTCTAAATATATTTTAACATATGCATTACATACTACACACTCAGCTTCTACATAATTGAGTCATTTATCTCGTAGGGAAGAGGAAATGGAGTATTTTTTATTTCCAGAATTTTTTTCTTCTTCATTTAAAAATATTTTTTAAAATGATATATGCTATAAACCAATATATTATACATTATAGATGCCATGTACTATGTGTATATAATACATGTATAGAAAAATGAATAAATTTATTATATTTGTATAATTTCCATGTATAATCATAAATAAAAATCTTAATGTGTTATCATAATACTAAAGGCCCGATGCAAGAAATTCATTCAAGGGGCTCAGCTCTCATAGCCCTGGCTTTGTCTGGAAGGTCATCCAGAAGGCTGTTCAGTCTAATTAGCATATTATGCTTTTACCGGGGGGGAGGGGGGGTCCCTCAGTCCAGCCTGCACCCTCTCCAATCAGGGACCCCCTTGGGGGATGTCAGACTGCCAGTTTAGGTGGGATCGGGCCTAAACTGGCAGTCAGACATCCCTCTCACAATCTGGGACCGCTGGCTCCTAACCGCTCACCTGCCTGCCTGCCTGATCGCCCCTAACTGCCTCTGCCTGCCTGCCTGGTTGCCCCTAACTGCCTCTGCCTGCCTACCTGATTGCCCCTAACCCCTCTGCCTGCCTGCCTGACCACCCCTAACTGCCCTCCCCTGCCGGCCTGCTCTCGCCCCCAACTGCCCTCCCCTGCTGGCCTGGTTGCCCCCGACTACCCTCCCCTGCCAGCCTGATCTCGCCCCCAACTGCTCCCCCCTGCTGGCCTGATCTTGCCCCCAATTGCCCTCCCCTGCTGGCCTGATTTTGCCCCCAACTTCCCTCCCCTGCTGGCCTGATCTCACCCCCAACTGCCCTCCCCTGCCGGCCTGATCTCGCCCCCAACTGCCCTCCCCTGCTGGCCTGGTTGCCCCTAATTGCCCTCCCCTGCTGGCCTGATCTCACGCCCAACTGCCCTCCCCTGCAGGCCTGATCTCGCTCCCAACTGCCCTCCTCTGCTGGCCTATTTGGTTCTGATTGGTAGTTTTCTATGCCAGTCAGAGTCAAAAGCACCACCTCCTAGGCAACCATTGGTTTCTCACAGTTCTCCCAGATTTGGTTCTGATTGGTCAGTTTCTATGCCAGTCAGCATCTCTGGGCCTATCAACGGGGCCTGATCAGAAAGGCGGGGCTGATTAGCAGCCCCAGTGGAAGCCTAGAGAGAAATGGAGGCGTGGCTGCTGGCCAGACTGGGAGAGAAAGAGAGAGGCAAGTGCTGATCAAAAGCTGCCACAGGGGCAACGGATCAGTCCCTGCTTCTCTCTTCAGGCCTCTCTCTGACCCTGATTCACAGCCCCCTCAGAATCAGGGCTGGGGCACTACACCTGCAGTGGAAGCAGTCAGGACTGACTTCCAGTTGGTCAAGCCTCATTCATTATGACCCAGGGATGTTATATATTAGGATTATTATAGATTATCAATGTATTGTTATAAATAAAAACCCATATAACCATTATCCAAGTTAAGAGAATATTTCCCATACTCAAGAAACCTCCTTCTCAATTCATTTTTCAACTATCCCCCCAAAACTACTGTTCTCATATCTAACATGACAATTTTTGAATGTCATATAAATAGAATCATGTACATGTACTCTTTTATGTCTAATTTCTTTTGTTCAACATTATGTTTGAGGATTCACTCAAGTTGTCAGGTGTTGCCGTATTTTGTTCATTTTTATTGCTTTACTAGAGGCTGGATACACGAAATTCATGCAAGGGGCTCGGCCCCCACTTCCGCGGCGGCTGCCTGGGTCCCTGCCACTGTGGCTGCCTCAGCCCCTGCCGCTGCGGCTTCGTCTGGAAAGTTGTCTGGAAGGACATCCAGAAAGCCGTCCAGTATAATTAGCATATTATCCTTTTGTTATTATAGATAGTATTCCTTACATGACTATACCATAAAGTATTTATCCATGCTAATATCAATAGTATTAATAGTGCTGCTCTGAGAATTCTGGGGTGTGTGAATGGTGCATAGGTGTTCTCATTTCCCTTGGGTATATGAGTACAAGTTGAATTGCAGCATCTTAGAGTATGCCTATATTAACTTCAGTAGATATACCAAAGAGTTTTCCAAAGTGGCTTATAAAACATACTTGATCAAGGGCAAATAACTCCATTTTAGGCTCCTCCCTGGCCCAGGCCCTGGTTGGGGCTTGTGCAGAAGGCAACCAATCAATTTATTTCTCTCAGATCGATATTTCTCCCTGTCTTTCCCTCTCTCTTCCACACTCTCTAAAAATCAATGGAAAAATGTCCTCGGGTGAGGATTAAACAAAATTAAAAACAAATAAAACATACCTGGTTTTAAGTATTTTTATGTCTAATTTTAATCACAGAGAACTTTGTGGCTCTGTTTGGTAGCCTGATAATGGTTCTTAATCTATCAGGCATAATCATTTAAAATTGCATTTTATTTTATTGTTATTATTGTCAACAGATTAAACCTTAAATTGTTCTTCAGCTAAACAGGATTCTGTGGCATTCAGCATTTAAGCCACAAAGGATAAAAGGAAAATTTTCTGTTAAATATTGTATGCCACACAGATGACAGTACCTGATTCTTCTAAACAAACTAAAAGAAAACCTCCTGCCAACTGAAATACAGACAAAAGTGGTGGTTTTTCTCAGTTGAATACAAGCACATGCACTGTACATCAAAGTTCCCATTGTCTCCAATCCAAATTTCTCCTGCAGCATATAGAGTACAAATGGCGATTTAAAAATGCACAGAACTGCAAAAATAAGCAAACTCAAGATGCATAAACAACGTTGCTAGTTAAAAAGCTGTATTTTTATGCATCATTACCAATTTCTTGTGCAGACTACATATAAAGAAATCCTTTGATTAGGAACAATGATGAATACTATATTTATTCAAAGTAATACCTTCATTTGGACAATAAAAAATAGAACAGGTTTTTAAATTCTAGAGTGTTAGGGTATTACATTCCCTAATATTTGAGCTTGCAAGAATATGGTCCACAAAACTAATTATAAAGAGAGTATATTTCATATTCTATATTTAAAAAGTTCAATGTTTCCCATGGTAAAATACTGTGGATACTATTATATTAAGTGAATTTTCCTATTTAAGGCAAATATTTTACATTTTATAATATATCAAAGATGTATGTGTCACTGATTCTAAATACAGACTCCAAAATCTATATTCCATAGGCAAAAACATAATTAAAGAGGGCTGCACACCGGTTTGAAAATGAGTTTCTTTTCATTGTCTTTTAATTCACTTAATAAGCTAAAATACATGGAAAACTTTGTCAATGAAGCATTTATTTATTCTTTCTTTTTTAAAAAAATATTTTTATTGATTTCAAAGAGGAAGGGAGAAGGAGAGAGAGATAGAAACATCAATGATGAGAGAGAATCATTGATTGGCTGTCTCCTGCATGCCCCACACTGGGGATCGAGCCCACAACCTAGGCATGTGCCCTTGACCAGAATCGAATCTGGGACCTTTCAGTCCGCAGGCCAATGCTCTATCCATTGAGCCAAGGCAGCTAGGGCACAGTTATTTATTCTTTATGAACCATTACTTTGATAAACCAAAACAACAATACAGTATATCCTTGTCCTCCAGTGAACAAGTATTATTTTCAATAGTATCTTTCTTCTAGGACTGTGGTCGGCAAACTGCAGCTCGCGAGCCACATGAGGCTCTTTGGCCCCTTGAGTGTGGCTCTTCCACAAAATACCACGGCCTGGGCGAGTCTATTTTGAAGAAGTGACATTAGAAGAAGTTTAAGTTTAAAAAATTTGGCTCTCAAAATTTCAATCGTTGTACTGTTGATATATGGCTCTGTTGACTAATGAGTTTGCCGACCACTGCTCTAGAACAAAACTCATTAACTATAAAACTGCAATAATTTTGAGAGACATGTAAAAATGATAACTGGTATTTCCAATGAATAGTCAAAAAAAGTAAGTATTCTGGTCTGGCTGGCCTGGCTCAGTGGTTGAGCATCGACCATGAACCAGGAGGTCACATGCCCAGGTTGCAGGCTTGATCCCCAGTGTGGGGTGTGCAAGAGGCAGCCGAAAAATTATTCTCTCTCATCATTGATGTTTCTATCTCTCTCTCCCTCTCCCTTCCTCTCTGAAATAAAAAATATATATATTAAAAAAGTATTCTGAAAACAAACAAAAAGTCTTCTTAACATTAAAAATAAGTGTGCATTTTATCCATGAAAATCCTTTTTATTTCATAAATAATTACATTTTTAATAATTTTAATTCCAAATTGCAGTGGTTTTGAAGAAACAAATTAAAGGTGATAGAATAGGAGTTTGAGGTGTTCAGATACAGGCAAACAATTCTAAATAAATTAACATTAAATTATATTATCATTGTATTCAAATCAAAACTATAACTATATAATGGTGATGAGTTATAATAATAGGTAGATTTATTATCTATATTCTATGTTTAAGAATGCAGGTAAAGTGCAAAATCTAGCTAAAGAAATTTTAAATGTTCCTTCTGAGAAATAATTTTAAAAAAATTCCCTAAGGTTTGTGGATGGCCGAGTTTTGAACTACAATATTATCTTTGCTTTGCAGAAAGACAAGGTACAGTATGAAATTGCATGAAATAGCTAAAATTAATCCTGAGAGTTTACAATTGAATCCTGGGTAAGAAGGAGCAAAAGGGTGTAGAATATAAGCAACATTAGATGAGCCCAGTGCCTTTGCCCTTTTTAACAAATTTTATATATCAATGTTAAACTTATATTTGTTTTTACAATTTTTGTACATTAGCAGATAACACTTATGAAAACATTTGAATGACAAAAGAGCCTTAAAGCATTTAGAATTCTACCTATCCATTATCCTCATCCTTTTACCACTTAAAGTGAATCACAGGGCACATGTACAAAACTACCGAAAATAGTTTCAAAAAGAAACCAGATTTGTTGAAAAGCTTTCCTGCTGACCCCTACAGTCGTGAAGTAAACAGCTCTGGGAGAAACAGGTGCTCTCAGAATAGGAGATTTAAGAGTAATCTCTGTAAAGGTATTTTCTTGGCTCAGGCTTGATGCCAAGCACACTACTGCTGCCTCCAATGACTGAAGACTCAGTGAGGGACAAACCCCCTCCCCCAGCACAGAGTAGAAGCAACCCCTAGCCAAGAGGAGGAGCCGCTCATTATATGAATGCTTGAAAAGACATAAAGGACAAGTCACAGTAATTTTATAAAGGGGAGAAGGATGAGCTCAAGGTTTCCAAATAGAACACCAGATCTTTCTCCACATGAGGAGCTGTGTGGTATTTCTTATCCCCATGACCAAAAAAGTGGAGACTTGGTATTAAAAATGACAGGTGACTGCCAGGTTTGCCACCCAAATGATGTATGTGGTTGATTTCAGTTACTCTTCAGAAAATAGTCCTGTATGCCTTCATAGCCGGAGGCTCCATAAGTAAAGAATAATATGAAAGAGAAGGAGGGTGGTAAGAAGAATAATGAGTGGATTTACAAAGCAAGGTGGGCTATTCTCCACATAAATAGGATTTAGAATAAATCTGCATCGAATGGTAATTCTATTTTTAATTTTTGAAGGAGCCTTCATACTGTTTTCCGTAGTGGCTGTGCCAGTCTACATTCCCACCAGCAGTAAAAGAGGGCTCCTTTTTCTCCACAACCTCTCCAACACTCATTATACATGTCTTGCTGATAACAGCTATTCTAACAGGTGTGAGGCAGTATCTCATTGTAGTTTTGATTTGCATTTCCCCAATAGCTAATGAAGTTAAACATCTTTCCATATATCTGTTGGTCATTTGTATGTCTTCTTAGGAGAAGTATCTGTTCAGAACCTCACCATTTGACCCAGCAATCCTTCTTCTGGGTATCTATCTGAAAAGTTTGGAAAATATTTATTCACAAAAATAGATGTATCCCTATGTTCATTGCAGAATTATTCATGGTGGCCAAGACATGAAAACAACTGAAGTGTCCTTTGATAGAAGGTTGGATAAAGAAGATAAGGTACAGATATACAATGGAATACTACTCAGCCAAAAGAGAAAATGGAATACTGTCATTTGCAACAACATGGATTGATCTTGAGAATGTCATGCTAAGCAAAATAAGTCAGATGAAAAAAGTCAAGAACCATATTATTTTACTCATATGTGTGATATAAAACTGAAAGAAACAAATGACAAGACAAACAAATAAAAACTCATAGACACAGACAACAGTATGGTGGTTACCAGGGGGAAAGCTGGATGGGAAGGAGGTAGAAAAGGATCAAATATATGGTGAAAGAAGGGTATTAGACTTTGGGTGGTGAATACACAATGCACTATACAGATTATGTATTATAGAATTATACACCTGGAACCCATATAATTTTATTATCCAATGTCACCACAATAAATTTAATTTAAAAAGAATGAATCTGCTTTTCTTATAAACAAAATTAGAATATGAAAAATGAAAACTTCAATTTATATGGATAGAAATGTATATGTATGCACAAGTAAAGATATAGGTATAGAAAGTAAAAGATTAAATAAAAAGTCACATTATCCTTGCTTTAGCTCTATACTATTCACCTCCCTGAAAGAACCCCCCAAAACACCTTCTGAAGTTTTTGAGCTTTTACCTGGGAGAAAAACACATATTTAGAGAACCAGGAATTATGTATTATATACAATATGTATTGCCATGAAAAATAATAAAGTAAAGTACTACATTTCTCTCTTCCCTACTCATCCATGAATATTTCTCACTAATTGTCCTTAATGTGAAATGTCATATTAGGAAGGGAGAAGTCCATCCAACATTATGACCTTAGAGTCATTTTTTTCCCCTGTTCAAAGTAGGAGAATGATACGTTGAATTTAAATAGATCATGGGAGTTTTTAAATCACTTGTCTCTGCAGGAGGATATTTTTTAGATTAGTGAAAATTCATTGCCTCAAATCCACTATGCATGTGAGCATTTGCCATATGAAATTCTAATGATCAGAGCTGTATCCTCCATTTCAACTGGACCAAAGGCAAGAGAATATTGTATCCTCCCTATCTTTTCAGACCTGAAAAGGAAGGCTTTAAATGTGGCTGTATTTCTGGGAGAAAATTATCCTGGCTTCAGTGCAGATATGATCATTACTCAGACTCAGAAAATTTAAGTTGGTCCCAAGGTATATGCAAGTTCATTCCGATTCACCACTTAGAATGAACATTTTGACTATAAAAAAAATACTTTTAAATCTTTTAAATAAACCCCATTCAGTAACTAGTTTAAATGTGATTTATTATTGTTGCCATACTGTTCCTGACAAAGAAATCTGCCATAATCCCTAACAGCTGCTGGCCAACAGGTGCTGCTGAATAACACTGGAACACTGAGCCATAAGCCAGAATCAATTTTGTCTCCTTCACTGTTATAATCAGCAAAGCAGAACTGGAGCAGTTTTAATCTTACCTTTAATATCCTTCAAAAACAGAGTGGGAACAGGACCCCACCGTATAATCAAGAAAGCACACTCCCTGTCATGATAATTGTTCTCCAGAGCCATGCATTGTATGAGTTACATATAAAACTTACAGGGAAGGTCATCTTCTGAAATCAGAACACAGCTGGTAGGCAATAAGAATCACATTGAATATCTACAGAACTCACTCTGTGCCTGAGATATCATATTCAAGGGTTTAGCTTTTAAGTAGTACTCATTTGCAATCTATGAACATATATCCAGGCAATTTAAACTATTTTTGTCTTCTGGCCCTGAATCTACTTTCACATCTTTGCTTTTGAACTACTTCTATCTTTTTGAAAATGGACATTTGAGATGCTGCAAAAGGTCAAATATTTAATGAAAGACTTTCTGCTTTTTTAAAAAAAAAAAATATTTATTTTTTCTGGACTCATTCTAATGTTTACTTTCTTCCTGGATTTAGGGATTAAGCACCTTGTGACTTTTAAAAATAACTATCCTAATTACAGGAAAATGTGCAATATTTGTCAATATTTTGAGGTTTTTTAAAAAACTAATCATAACATTCCGTTTTTACAGAATCTGAGCCATAATTCCAAAGTTCTTGAAAGCAAAAAGAGAATACCTAATACTTACTTGAGAGATTATGGTCTGAGTGGGAAGATAGTTAACTATGACCTACAAAGTGGCTCAAGCATTTTATAGACTTTTTTTTTTACATGAAATAATTATGTTACTAAAGAGTTAACACCTACACTCTCCAAAGACACCAAAGGGAGAGGATCATTTCCCATTACCACCCGGTGAGATCCCAATGGCATGATGTCTTTCTCAATTGTATTTGGAAGGGACACAAGTATGTTTAATATGAATGAGGATATTCTCTTGTAGGAAAGTGTTTTATATCGGAAGTGCTACAATCAGCCATTTCTATCTAGGTCTTTAGATGTAGATTATGCATGCCAAGAGAGAAATCACAGACTGCACTGCAGTAAGCACTCTATCCTGGGTACAGTGTGTATTTGTGGTCCCAAAAATGTTTTCCAGATTAAGTTGAGTCTACGTGAATCATCTGGAAAATTCCTACAAGGGATTCTATCCAAAAACTAATCTCTGATCTTACCCAAGTTCTTGGCAATATACAGATCCTGACTATATCACCATTTCAGAAATAAAGAGGTAAAAAGTGCAAGAATAAGATGTTCTTGAACACGCATTTTTGTCAACATTCCTTTACTTGGGAAACATTTTACTTATTTTTTTGCTTCTAGGTTTAGTAAAGAGTAAAACTGCTTTGATAGGAGACTCTATAAAGTATTAGTCAATACATTTTTGGATTCTGGTAGGCTTGGGATCAAATGCCAGCAAATCTTTTAGTTTCTCATTGGCCTAATGGGATTAACACTATTTCTACTCTCCCAGTGCTCTGATTAAATTAGATGCCATATGTAAATTAACCAACAGTGATAGGACTCCTGTCTCTTGTGTGACTTTGTACTCTCAATTGTCAGTACTGCAAGGAAATGAACATCACTTACAGTCACTAACTCTGAATCTTTTTTTTTAAAGCTCAGCAGTCTTATATTACCTTACATCCCAAAGGAATAATCTTGTGATAAAAAAGACGGACAGCACCCCTTACATCCATGAATGCATGCAGGGCTTCTGCAGGCTTGGCACAGAGATTAATACCAGCCTCCAAGGCAGCCTCAGGATCCCACCGTGCAGTTAATGACACCATGGGCAAGAGCAAAATAAACATGTTGTCATCATCTTCCATGATTTCAGTCCGGAACAATCCTGTGTTGTGTACATTGGCTCTTTTCTTTCAAGTTGTACAGCTAGTAAAATAGTGAAGGGAGTTTCTCGGGGATGTGTTTCATTAGGTTTAAAAACCCATAAAATATGACAATACATGTCAGTGCTGCTGCTAAGAAGCCAACAAAGCCCACATACCATACCAGGTTGCAGCATCTCCATCATGTGATGAATCAACTGCACCCCAAAGACAAACTAATTAACGCAGACCATTTTACGGACAATGCACTTGTGGCCCCACATTTCAGAAAGGCAATTTGAGTATGTGTAATGTGTTGCAGCTCTTAGAAAAAAATGGCAGCCCAGAATGGAGACAGCAGGCTTTTAATATTTCTGACGTATTCCTCCATCAGAAAAACACTGGCTAAAGAGGTTCCTTTCCCTAACTTTCCATTAGGAAATGGAAGGTTAGATGAGTAATACATACAATACTCCCTATACATGGCAACAATTTGGTTTAATCTTCTTTGAGCTCACACATGTTAATCAAATGACATGGATCAGATACTATATTTGCAAAAAAAAGGTGTATTTTAAATTGGTTTCAATGCCACAAAAAATTAGATTTCAAAAGCAATGTAATATGGATACATGAACAGTATCTAGATCCTGTACTCATTTAATACTAAGATCCTACTATTACCTTGGTCAAGTGGTTCAATAGTTGGATCATCATCTCATACACCAAAAGGTTTCAGGTTCGATTCCCAGCCTGGCCACATACCACAACATCCCCAGTTCGGGTGCTTATGGGAGGCAACTGATCTCTCCCTCTCTCTCTCTCTCTTTCCCCCTCCCCATCTCTCTAAAATCAATAAACATATTCCCAAGTGAGGATTTAAAAAAAAAAAGATCCTACTATGTACCAAGCATACCGTCTATTTGCCAAATACTATTTGCGGTGTTCAGGAGACACACAGATGACAGATATAGTTCCTGTTTCCAGGAGCTCACTCCACAGTGGAGAAAGCACAGTGGTGGTGCTGAGAGGTGTTTAGGATTCCTTCATACTTCTCCTTTCCCTGATGATCTCTATGAGCTTCCCTAAAACCATCTCAAATTAATATAATCTAAGTAAAACAGTGCTCTACCAAATGCATCTTAGAGACAAGTTCTCCGACAGCTTCCCCTCTTTCTGTGTAGCTTGCTCAGACCCATGATGGGAAACCGATACTTAAACCTTCAGTGGCAATATCATGTGATAAATATACAAGTACAAAGACCTCTGTAGCCCATAGGGATAATTTCAAGAATTTCTTAAAAAGTGAGGACATGTTACCTGTGCCAATAATGGGGAATTTAAAAGAGAGGCCAAATGCACAGCCTGTGAGAAAGTGTTTGCAAGTTTACTGCACAATAATTGCAAAAAATTCATCATGACAGGGGCATAGTTTATCAATGGGGGGAAAAAAATCAAGGATTGGGTTGGACTGATAAGCAGGGATCACATGATGAAAGGGATGCATGCCTTATCAAAAGCTTCAATGTAAATTTTATGTTGGAGACCATGGGATGCCTAGGAGGCTATGAAGCAGGAGTGATGTGAGACTACAGGAAGAGACTATGCAGAAATCAAGGGAAGAAATCCTTAGTTTCTGAATGAAGGTGCTGGCTAAAGGATGGAAAAGAAGCAGATGGATTCTGAAAGACCGTCAGAGGCAACACCCACATTACATGATGGCTAAGTGGAAAAGAGGGCTCCCTGAAGGGCTTGTGGAGTAGATAGATGGGTGAATGGGGCTCTTCACCTAGATCAGTAACTGAAAGGAAGAGATGGAGATCACACTGCCTGGTGCCCAACCCCTAAGGTTGAGATAAGTGTGTTTACTAGTAAGTTTGGTAACAAAATAGAGTTAATATTACCACCAATTTCCTTTAAAAAAAAAATCTATCCTCAGAGTAGTAAAAAGATACTAAGTTCTATCAAAAAGCACTTTAAAATTGCACATAAAAATTCCACAGAAGTGTTATGCAAAAAATAATAGCATTTCCTATATATAGTAATAACCACAAATGACATGTCTCTGGGTCTATATAACTGAATATCACATTTTAAAGATTTACAAGTAAATTCTTATCCAGCCTGTGACATTTGCTGTCAACATTATTTAATTACAGATTGATTTTATACCAATTTAACCCTATGATAAATATCTAACAGTAGGCTTTGATTAGAGACACAGATAGACATTTATCAATCTTAGAGTTTTTATTTTTTTACCAGAAACTAAGGAAAATTATATCACACGTGTATTTTTTCTTTAAAGATACAATAAATCTCAAACTGATAGTTCTGAACAAGAAGTATAAGAATAGGGAACACTTAAACTATTATCTCATCTAACAAACAGATAAATCTGGAATTAGTAGGTAGGCAAGTAAATATATAAAGAGGCGGAGATACAAAAATTATATTCTTTCCTTTGAGTTGAGACACCATTGGGTCAATCTATAGAGCTTCAGAATAATTAAAATAAACTTTTCCAGAAAGAAAATATTATAACAGTCCTTAACAACAATTTATTAGTCTCCATAAATTTACCATAAGAGCTGAAATTTGATTAAAATTGTACATTTACTATTAATTACTGGAAATATTTGAAAGTAAAAGTCAAAATGTTATTAAAACCCATTGATTTAATAAAATACTAAAATTAAGAAGTTTATATAATATTATTATATAAAGCACATTAGACAAGGTTAGTACATAAGTCATGTTTTGAAATTTCAAGGATGAGATATTAGAGTCTAAGTAAGCAGCAATCTTTATCTATCCCTCCACTTATGAGCAAGGCATGCATATTTAAAAATCAATGAAGAAGAAAGGAGGGAAGGAAGGAGAATTTAAAGTCACTTATCAAATCTAACCTCAGTGGTCAACATATACACTTAAAAATAAACTCTGGGAAAGAAACCTTAGCATTTTTAATATTAAAAAAGGTCAGTAAAATCATAGCTTACGAATGCTTTTATTCAAAATAAAACACACTGAAGTAGAATTACCTTTCCAGTATATTTTTGTTCCCAAATTCAGCAGATGTTTTATAAAACTTTTGAACATCAGTGAAGAATCTGATAATTCCATGAGGCTTTACTTAAAAATTTAGATCACATAAGTTGAAGCCAATATGAAATAGTGTCAATAAGCACTAACTATAAATATGTTCAGAAATGAATTTCATGGGAAATGTGTTAAATGCCAGTTAATAGAATATTATGAGGTGTTAATAAGATAGTAATTAACAGTATTTACAACTTGGCAATGATTAAAAAGTACCAAAATAGAGAGCATATACTATAATAGTATGTAACAAAAAGGATTAGAAATAAGACCAGAAAAAAAAAGAAAAGGACATGATTCTTAACTTGAAAATAAAAATTAAAAGGGAAAAAATTGAGATTATAATTTAATCAATTTATTTAAGTCAACCTGTATTTACTAAGAAAATAATATATTAGGCCTTGATGATTCAATGGTCTGCAAAACAAACATAATTCTTGTTCTCATAGAAATACTTACTTGCTAAATTGCCCAGAAATAAATATGGGTGCAAGTCAGTAGTAAATATTAAGACATTTTATTTGAAGAAAAATGGCCACCATCAACATTCTTCTGACTTGGAAACTTACTTTTCTAAAAGCATGTCAAGACCTAATAGTAGTTTACATGTTGACCTGCCCTCCCTGCTTGCTGCTACTATCAAATCCATTCTCTCTTTCCTTCCCCAAAATCTCAGCTTATCTGAAATTTCCTTCATCAGGCTACACCGCCTACTACATTGCCCATTTGTTTTCATAAAACCACCCTGCAGACATTAATTAAAGACTTGGTTTCTGGTTCACCTCTTCCTTTCTATACCTCCTTGTGTAACTGCAAAACCTACACATGGGATTTAGTGTTTTTATTTTCTCCATCTCAAGCACCCACTCTTTTGACTCTTCCCTAGACCTGGAATTCACCACACACCTCATCCTTTCAACTCATTCACTCTTATACTCCACCACAACTCATGGTCCTTTCTCTTACCCATCACTTCCTCTCAGCCATCATTCCCTCCTGCCTGGCTTAATTGATCCATCATTAAAGTCACTTCTATGATCCATCATTAAAGTCACTGCCTTACAAACCTTCGCAATTGCTTTGCTCTTCTAAGAAAGCTATTTCATTCATTTACTTAAAACACACTGGAAATCTGAACTTCTTATAACCGGTATAAATTCTCAAGTACTCAGATTGGGTCTATAGTTTCACCCTTGACTTATATTAGTCTTCCCTTACTTTACCCTAGACACACTGGCTACTTCTTGAACTCACCAAAACTTTTCTTAACCTGGTACCTATCCACTTGCCCTTCTTGCAAAATTACAGGTGTGTCATCATTCACAAAGATTCCTCATCCATCCTTTTGATTTGAATTTTCAGCAATCTCAGCCATAACAACCCACCACACATCATTCACTAAAGCCCTTTTGTTATACATATCTAATTTTCTGGTTTGTGGCACTGACATAACATTAGCTCTTAAAATTTGATTTAAAAAAACCACTCCAGTTCTCAATTATAAAACTCCCACTTGAAATTATGCTACCAATTTTTTTAATATCAGAGGGTATTGTTCAAAGCCCAAGTTGATTAGTCTTTAATTCAAATATCCACAGTTTGGACCTTTAATATCTCACTGGATTTAAGTATCCAATTAATTTTTCTTCTGTATCTGTTAATTATAGTAATTAAATGAGTAGAACCAAGTAGTACTAAAAGACTATTCCATTTTTGCACAGATTTCTTGTTTTAGAAAGTCTCTCTCTCTCTCTCTCTCTCTCTCTCTCTCTCTCTCTCTCTCACTCACACACACACACACACACACACACACACACACACACACACACACAGAGTATGCAGCCTTTTTTGATGCAGAAAGAATGATTGTTTTAAATAATATATAAGCTTTACAATATGTTTTCTCTTCTGCTCACTCACTCTCACACACACTCATACTCAGAGAGCTTATATATATATTTTAAAACAATCATTCTTTCTGTGTCAAAAAGGCTACATATTTTCTTTCATGTACCTACAACAGTCAACCATAATAATGCATATCTTAGGGCTATATTAATTTTCAGAAAAAAAGGGGAGCAAGGATGCAGACAGAGTCTTTCATATAACCTGAGAAGCTCACAAAAAGACGGAATAGGAATGTACAACTAGACTGTAACGCTGTGTGTAAAACATTCTCAATATAATATGTATAAAATCTAACATATAAGTAAATTTGAGTGCAAATTTTCCATCCCCTTTTGAGTTGCCTAGCAACACAGAGGCACCTGGAATCACTGTCAAGATACTGTTACTAAAATTTGCAGGAAGTAACTGCTCATTCATTGTTAAGTCAGTACCTATCTACATTATATCTAAATTATTTTTTTAAATATATTTTTATTGATTTCAAGAGAGGAAGGGAGATGGAGAGAGAGTTAGAAACATCAATGATGAGAGAGAATCATCAATCAGCTGCCTCCTGCATGCCCCACACTGGGGATGCAGCCCACATGTGCCCTGACCAGGAATCAAACTGCAACCTCCCGTTCATAGGTTGATACTCAACCACTGAGCCATACCAGCTGGGCTATATCTAAATTCTTAGTAATATCTTTCCAGTTTCTGTGGTCAGTAATAGTTTCATATGGAAAAAGAGAGTGCTTCTTTTTTTCTTTTCAGCTTTCCAGTCAGAATGTTTTGTGGATGATCAATATATATATGCATAGAATTGTAGTTGTCCTTTAAAATAATCCAATATGTAGCACTCACTGTTAGGGTTAAGTGACTTCATCCACAGAAATATTTTGCAATATACCTCAGGGATAGTTTTTACTGACAGGTAGAGAAATTAAATAGCACCAGTGATGTATCTGTCGTATAATACTTTAAATATTTTTACTTAAAACAAAAGATTTAGCTATCGTAAATAAATTTTTCATTTTTAATTTTAATAACCCTGTACATAACTGAGAATTGGACCCTACTTTGACATTGTCCCAACTTTATAGTTTTCTCTTCAAACCAGTAGATTAATGCAATGAGATGACATACATAAAGTATCTACAACAAAACCACAGATAAGAAGTGAAAATCAAAAGGACAAAACTATGTGGGACACTGAGATGTCGTTGCTCAAAATGAATACCCCGTTGGTCTCCTCCTACCTTGACACTTAGGTAATCAAGATTCCAACTATTCATCCCCCCCTCCCCACTACACAGTGAACATTGGATACTACAGAGCAGGGGTGGGGGGCCTTTTTTGTGCCAATGGCCATTTGGAGATTGGTAACATCATTCTCAGGCCATACAAGTTTATCAATTTAAAAATTAGCCTGCTACATTTGGTCAAACATTTAGTTAACTCACCCCTAATGCCTTGGCAGGGCCAGACCAAATGATTTTGCAGGCCTTATGTGTCCCAGAGGCCAGACATTCCCCACCTCTGCTATAGAATATAGACATGTATTTAAATTTAAAAGTGAAAGCATGATGTGTGTGTGTGTGTGTGTGTGTGTGTGTGTGTGTGTGTGTGTGTGTGTGTGTGTGTGTAATTTTTAAATTCTGATTTCTGGTCCCATACTCAGATGACCTGAATTGAAAAAAATATATTTTTACCAAAAATTATAAGTATTTGATTGCTGTGCCAATTACAAACTATTTCTAATTTGCAACAGTTCTCATTTCATGGAAGACTACATCTTAACTACTGAAGTAATCTGACCACGGAATAAGAAATGTCTTTAACTTCAGTAAAACAATGACATTCTCAAGGGATATAGCTTGAGACTAAACATCTCCAAATACATTAAAAGCCCTAAAGGACTCACAGTTGAAATTCATTTTAGGTACCAGTTCCTGCTATAAAATAAAGTTTTAGCACTTCATAAAAGTTAATATAAAGCACCAATTAATAGACCACCACATTAGGATGTTGGTACTGGGTAGTTAGCTGGGCTCACTTACTGGCTGCTAACGACTAGAATCAGACTCCAAATTCCTGTCCTTAAAATTTCAAACTGTATCACACACCTGTGAGTTCTCATAAATGTCTGAAACTAAAAAAGTTTAACTGTAAATACTAAATCTATGAATGCCAAGGCTCTATGATTACGTTGTAATTTTTAAACTGTGGCTCATATCAATTGTCTTATACTATCCTATATAATAAAAGGCTAATATGCAAATTGTCCACTTGACAACCAGGAGTTCGACCAGGGGATGAGATGGGGCAGCCAACCTCCCATGTCCCCTCCCCCGAGCCAGCCGGGCCTAATTGGCCCCGATAGGGGGTGGGCTGGCTGGACCCCACCCTTTCACGAATGTGTGCACCAGGCCTCTTGTATGGTATAATATAACAAGGGTTTAATATAAATAAGTAAGTAAGTAAATAAATAAATAAATAAATAAATATGCTCTGGCCATAAAACCAGTGGCAACTCTGTGCTCTGATTTAAAATAAGATAGACATAAAAGAAAATTACTAGGCTACGAATGTATCTCCTAAGTTGATACTCAAACAATACTACAGGATTTTGAATTCATTGGAAATTAATCACATGTAGAGACATCAGGTGTACGTAGGAAATACTCCTGAAAATTTAACTCAAATGGCCAGTGTGCCCAAATATCTCATCATTTAATTAGATACATAATTCTATATAATTTTGTTTTGTCCTCAAATAGATTTAATAGCCAACCATAAGTTTCACCTAAAAAGTTTCTTAAAGGAGCAACTATCATGGACTTCTTTCCTAACAAAACAGGACTAGTTCTTTAAAATCATTCCTTTTACTTCACTGTTTAATGAGAGGCAGATTGCTTTATCTTCTTCAATTTATTGTAAGTAATTCAAAAATGAGTTTTTCGCAGTTACAAACATGACTACATTTTACTTTTAAAAAATTGTAAAGCAATTATAAAGATGTTTCTGCTTCCATAATAGATTGTAGCACTTTCATCCATTTACATTTTGGGGAACTAGTTGTACCAAAAAAATAGCAATAGTGTTTCAGATTTCATGACCACAGAGCAGTTTTGAAATCAACAGTAGAAGGAAAAAGGACTGTGTCAGATTATACAAATTTCTACTTGTAAACCAGTCATCATTGTCAGGGGGAAATAATAGAAGGAAGCAAATCTAGGAGAATAAAATAAGCTTCCCAACAGGACACCTTTCGCACAGTGAAAGAAATAAATAAACAAAATCACAAGAAGGTGATTTTTCCCTTGAATGGAACAGATTGTGCCATACCCCAAATCCCAAGAATGTACTCTTTGAATCAAAATTCAATACAAAAGATCATCTCTATACTTATACTTGTTTAAATTGATTGCATCACAATCTTCTATCCAACAGTAAAAAAAATAACAATGGAATTATCCCGTTTATAATAATGAAAACATTTAATACCTGAATCCTTAGCTCTGTAGAGTAGTTCTTTCAACCTTTAAGTATAGGGACACCTACTGATTAAAATATCACCTTTATGCATATAAAGAAATATACACTATTGTATGAAGTATGTACTGATGTGTGTACTGACTTGCAGTTGATTAAAAATAATATTTTTAGCTCATTTGTTTTTGGCAACAAACATAGCACAATGTAGTTATTTCAGATGAAAGCTTTTCAAAAAACAATAAATTATCTGAATAAGGCAAGGGAAGAGTCAAAGTGGCCTCCTTGAAAACAAAACAAAACAAAAATACAAACTGGTCTTTCACCATGTACTTGGCTTAAGGGAAACTGATAAATATTTAATCACCTTCTCACAAAGAAGTCCACCTCATCCCAGACACAAAACTCTATAGGGTGCTGCTACCTCTAGCTGTGGGCTCAGAGCTTCCATTTGCGGAATCTATTCTAACAGGACGTTGAAGCACAGAACAACTTGCTAGGAGCTTGGCTAGCAAGCCAGGCTCTAAATGCATATTCATGTTTGAAGATGTATGTGTTCTTTGTTAGATACACATTTATGAGATGTTTCACACGCGTCCCATTTATTTTTGTTTTATTTCTATGAGTTAGAATAAAATGGTCCCCCATAAATAATCAATAATTAAAACAATTGCTTCCTTCAGAGAATGAATAGGAGATAAAGAAAATAATAATATTTTTCTGAAATAGCGCAGGCCAGGATCCTGAATAACTGAAAAAGCTAACCACATGTTTTATGCTGCGGAAGCCGAAGCCTGATAAAGATTCCTCCAGAACAAAGCTATGAGAGCTACCCTGGCTGGTGCTGGAGGTTTCTGTTTGCTCCTGTCTTAACAGTGGCCCTAATAAATAGTAAGTGTTTTAAAATAATATATGTTTATAACTAACCTTAGTTCTATTCAGCAAATTACCTAGAAAAAATGGGTTTTATAAATGTCAACAAAGCCTGATGAAGTGGAAAAGTAAATTACAGTTTATGAGCACTTACTATGTGCCAGGCCCTTTCTATGCATTATCCCTCATCCCTAGGGCAACTCTGCAAGGCAGAGATGTAGTAGATAGAGCACCTGAGGCACGAGGGGAAAGTGTCTTGATTTCCAGTAGAAAATGTACATCAAGAATTTCATCACAAATTCAAAGGCCAATGCTTACACAGCCTGTGTAGGCTATTCCAGTGCTATTTTGTAAATTAATGTTTTATAAACTGAGCATACAGGAGCACCATACATGATTTCACTTATGTATGGTAAAACAAACTAAAGCTCACATGTTATTCTCTGTATTACTTCATCCTCATATTTTATACTAGGGGCCCAGTGCACGAATTCGTGCACCTTGGAAGGAACTGTGGGCTGCGAGACTGCAGTGGGCAAAGGGGCGGGTCTTGGACCATCCTCCACGCCCCCACCTGGCCCCTCCTGCCATGGCCCCAGGTCCCCTCTCTACTGCCAGCCCCACACCCGCCACCGCTCCCACATGCTGATGGTGCTAGCCCCACTTGCACCTGCTGACGGCGCGGAGCCATTGGGACTGGCACCGGCAGTGAGTGTGAGCAGCGGCTACTGCCCTGATTGCCCCTCAGGAGCAGGGGGAGGTGCAGAAGCCCTCAGGGGTGATTGGGGCTGGCAGCCACTGCTCACACCTGCTGACAGCACCGAGCAATCAAGACCGGTGTCAGGCATTAGCAGCAGGTTTGTGCGGTGGCTCTGGCACAGGCAGTGGTGTGAGAGGCGGCTGCCAGCCCCAATCGCCCCTCAGGAGCAGGGGGATGTGAAAAAGTCCTGAGGGATGATCGGGGCCAGCAGCCACCATTCGCACCCACTGACGGAGCCGAGTGAACGGGGCTGGTGCCGGGTGCTGGCAGCAGGTGTGAGCGGCAGCTCTGACGCCAGCAGCAGGTGTGAGTGGGGCCAGCGCCAGCAGCAGGTGCAAGAGCCTGGCAGGAGCGTGGCGTGTGGGAGCAAAG